>NW_019228344.1:25968-74912 GCF_002742605.1 Olea europaea var. sylvestris
TTGGACAGTTTAAATTTCAAACACTTCTCCCATCCAATTGACACTCGACTGCAATGTAAGTTTCAAACAACGTGTCAAAAATCAGTGTACAAATAGTAAAGTTCAATCGGTATGAGCCTTGCTACGTATACACTTTGGTTTACACTTTATCACGTGACATTATTCTGTTGGACAGTTTAAATTTCAAAGAATTTTCCCATCCAATTGACACTTGACAACAATGCAAGTGTAAAAAAACATGTCAAAAATCAGTATACAGATAGCAAAGTTCAATCGGTAAGGACCTTGCTACATATAGACTATGGTGAACATTTTGGTATAGTCTTCACCACGTGACTATGACCTATTGGACAGTTTAAATTCCAAACAGTTTTTCCATCCAATTGACACTTGACAACAATGCAAGTGTCAAACAACGTATCAAAAATCAATCTACAATTAGCAAAGTTCAATCAGTAAGAACCCTGCTGCATGTACACTATGGTATACACATTGGTTTACAGTTTGCCACGCGACATTCCCTTGTTCAACCGTTTAATTTCAAACAGTTTTTCCATCCAATTGACACTTGACAACAATGCAAGTGCCAAACAACGTGTCAAAAATCAGCGTACAAATAGCAAAGTTCTAATGGTAAGGACCTTGCTACATGTACACTATGATGTACACTTTAGTTTAAACTTTTCCATGTGGCATTACCCTTTTGGCACTTGACAGCAATGCCAATGTCAAACACCGTGTCGAAAATCAGTGTACAAATAGCAAAGTTTAATCGACAAGGACCTTGCCACATGTAGCCTATGGTGTACAGTTTAGTATAGTCTTCGCCACGTGAAGATGACCTATTGGACAACTTAAATTTCAAATAGTTTTTCCATCCAATTGACACTTGACAAGAAAGCAAGCATCAAATAATGTGTCAAAAATCAGTGTACAAATAGCAAAGTTCAATCCGTAAGATCCTTGCTACATGTACACACTTTGCCATGTGACTATGACCTATTGGACAGTTTAAATTTCAAACAGTTTTCCCATCCAATTGACACTTGACAACAATGCAAGTGCCAAACAACGTGTTAAAAATCAGCGTACAAATAGCAAAGTTCTATTGGTAAGGACCTTGCTACATGTACACTATGATATACACTCTAGTTTAAACTTTACCACGTGGCATTACCCTTGTTCGACCGTTTAAATTCAAACAGTTTTCCCATCCAATTGACACTTGACAACAATGCAATTGTCAAACAACATGTCAAAAATCAGTGCACAAATAGTAAAGTTCAATCGATAAGGACCTTGCTACATGTACACTATGGTGTACTTTTTAGTTTACACTTTGCCTTGTGAGATTACATTGCTGGACAGTTTAAATTTCAAAAAGTTTTCCCATCCAATTAACACTTGACAACAATGTAAGAGTCAAACAACATGTCAAAAATCAGAGCACAAATAGCAAAGTTCAACCGGTAAGGACCTTGCTACCTGTAGACTATGGTGTACACTTTGCCATGCGACATTAACCGATTGGATAGTTTAAATTTCAAATACTTTTCCCATCCAATTGACACTTGACAACAATGCAAGTGTCAAACAACGTATCAAAAATCAATTTGCAAATAACGAAGTTCAATCAGTAAGAACCTTGCGACAGGTACACTATGGTGTACACTTTGCCATGTGACATTACTCTGTTGGACAGTTTAAATTTAAAACAGTTTTTCCATCCAATTGACACTTGACAACAATGCAAGTGTCAAACAACGTATCAAAAATCAATTTGCAAATAACGAAGTTCAATCAGTAAGAACCTTGCGACAGGTACACTATGGTGTACACTTTGCCATGTGACATTACTCTGTTGGACAGTTTAAATTTAAAACAGTTTTTCCATCCAATTGACACTTGACAACAATGCAAGTGTCAAACAACGTATCAAAAATCAATTTGCAAATAACGAAGTTCGATCAGTAAGAACCTTGTTGGACAGTTTAAATTTAAAACAGTTTTTCCATCCAATTGACACTTGACAACAATGTAAGTGTCAAACAAGGTGATAAAAATCAATGTACAAAATAGCGAAGTTCAATCGGTATGAACCTTGCTACATGTACACTTTTGTTTACACTTTACCACGTGACATTACCCTATTGGAAAGTTTAAGTTACAAATAGTTTTTCCATCCAATTGACACTTGACAACAATGCAAGTGTCAAACAATGTGACAAAAATTAGTGTATAGATAGCAAAGTTCAATCAGTATGAACCTTGCTACATGTACACTTTAGTTTACATTTTACCAAGTGACATTATCCTATTGGACAGTTTAAATTTCAAATCGTTTTCCCATCCAATTGGCACTTGACAACAACGATAATGTTAAACAACGTGTCAAAAATCAGTGTACAAATAAAAAGTTCAATCGGTAAGAACCTTGCTACATGTACACACTTTGCCATGTGACATTACCCTATTGGACAGTTTAAATTTCAAATAGTTTTCCCATCCAATTGACACTTGACAACAATGCAAGTGTTAAACAACATGTCAAAAATCAGTGTACAAATAGCAAACTTAAATGGGTAAGAAACATGCTACATGTACGCTATGGTGTATACTTTAGTTTACACTTTTCCACATGACATTACCCTGTTGGACAGTTTTAATTTCAAATAGTTTTTCCCATCCAATTGACACTTGACAACAATGTAAGTGTTAAACAACGTGCCAAAAATTTGTGTACAAATTGCAAAGTTCAATCGATAAAGACTTTGCTACATGTACACTATGGTGTATACTTTGCCAAGTGACATTACCCTGTTGGACAGTTTAAATTTCAAAAAATTTTCCCATCCAATTGACAATTGACAACAATACAAGTGTCAAACCAAGTGTCAACAATCTATTTACAAATAGAAAATCTCAATCGGTATGAACCTTGCTACATGTACACTTTAGTTTTCACTTTACCACGTGACATTACCCTATTGGACAGCCTAAATTCCAAACACTTTTCCCATCAAATTGGCACTTGACAACAATACAAATGATAAACAACATGTCAAAAATCAGTGTACAAATAGCAAAGTTCAATCGGTAAGAACCTTGCTACACGTACACTATGGTGTGCACTCTAGCTTACACTTTGCCACTTGACATTACCTTGTTGGACTATGTAAATTTCAAACAGTTTTTTCCATCCAATTGACACTTGACAACAATGCAAGTGTGAAACAACGTGTAGAAAATCAGTGCACAAAGGGCAATGTTCAATCGATAAGGCCCTTGCTACATGTAGACTATGGTGTACACATTAATTTACACTTTTCCTCGTGACATTAACCGATTGGACAGTTTAAATTTAAAATAGTTTTCCCATCTAATTAACCCTTGACAACAATGTAAGTGTCAAACAACGTGCCAAAAATCATTGTACAAATAGCAAAGTTCAATCGGTAAAAACCTTGCTACATGTACACACTTTGCCACGTGACATTAAACTATTGGAATGTTTAAATTTCAAACAGTTTTCCCATCTAATTGACACTTGACAATAAGGCAAGTGTCAAACAACATGTCAAAAATCCGTGTACAAATGGCAAACTCAAATTGGTAAGAAACTTGCTACATGTACACTATGATGTACACTTTAGTTTAGACTTTTCCACGTGACATTACCCTGTTGGACATTTTAACTTTCAAACAGTTTTCCCAGCCAATTGACACTTGACAACAATGCAAGTGTTAAACAACGTGCCAAAAATCAGTGTACAAATAGCAAAGTTCAATCGGTAAGAACCTTGCGACATGGACACTATGGTGTACACTTTGCCGCATGACATTACCCTGTTGGACAGTTTAATTTTCAAACAGTTTTCCTATACAATTGACACTTGAAAATAATGCAAGTGTCAAACAACGTGACAAAAATCAGTGTACAAACAGCAAAGTTCAATCGGTAAGAACCTTACGAAATGGACACTACGGTGTACACATTGCCGCGTGACTTTACCATGTTGGACAGTTTAAATTTTAAACAATTTTTCCATCCAATTGGCACTTGACGGTAATGCAAATTTTAAACAACGTGTCAAAAATCAGTGTATAAGTAGCAAAGTTCAATCGGTAAGATTCTTGCTACATGTACACACTTTGCCATATGATATTACCTTGTTGGATAGTTTAAATTTCAACAGTTTTCCCATCCAATTGACACTTGACAATAATGCAAGTGTCAAACAACATGTCAAAAGTCAGTGTACAAATAGAAAACTTAAATCGGTAAGAAACATGCTACATGTACAGTATTGTGTACATTTTAGTTTACACTTTTCCACGTGACATTACCATATTGGACAGTTTAAATTTTAAACAGTTTTCCCATCCAATTGACACTTGACAACAACACAAGTGTCGAACGACATGCCAAAAATCAGTATACAAATAGCGAAGTTCAATCGATAAGTACCTTGCTACATGTACACTATGGTGTACACTTTACTTTACACTTTGCCACGTGACATTACCCTGTTGGACACTTTAAATTTCAAACAGTTTTTTCATCCAATTGACACTTGACAATAATGCAACTGTCAAATAAAGTGTAAAAAATTAGTATACAAATAATAAAGTTCAATCAATAAGGACCTTGCCACATGTACACTTGGTGTACACTTACTTTATACTTCACCACGTGACATTACCCTGTTGGACAGTTTAGATTTCAAATAGTTATCCCATACAATTGACACTTGACAAAAATGCAAACGTCAAACAACGTGTCAAAAATCAGTGTACAAATAACAAAGTTCAATCGGTAAGGACCTTTCTACATGTAGACTATGGTGTACACTTTAGTTTGGACTTTATCACGTGACAATGACCCATTGGAGAGTTTAAATTACAAACAATTTTTCCATCCAATTGACACTTGACAAGAAAGCAAGCGTCAAACAACATGCAAAAAATCAGTGTACAAATAGCAAAGTTCTAACGGTAAGAACCGTGCTACATGTACACTATGGTGTACACTTTAGTTTACACTTTGCCATGTGACATACCCTGCTGGACAGTATAAATTTCAAATAGTTTTCCATCCAATTGACACTTGACAACAATGCAAGTGTCAAATAACGTGCCAAAAATCAGTGTACAAATAGCGAAGTTCAATCGATAAGAACCTTGCGACGCGGACACTATAGTGTACGCTTTGCCGCATGACATTACCTTGTTGGACAATTTAAATTTCAAATAGTTTTCCCATGCAATTGACACTTGAAAACAATGCAAGTGTCAAATAACGTGCCAAAAATCAGTGTACAAATAGCGAAGTTCAATCGATAAGAACCTTGCGACGCGGACACTATAGTGTACGCTTTGCCGCATGACATTACCTTGTTGGACAATTTAAATTTCAAATAGTTTTCCCATGCAATTGACACTTGAAAACAATGCAAGTGTCAAATAACGTGCCAAAAATCAGTGTACAAATAGCGAAGTTCAATCGATAAGAACCTTGCGACGCGGACACTATAGTGTACGCTTTGCCGCATGACATTACCTTGTTGGACAATTTAAATTTCAAATAGTTTTCCATCCAATTGACACTTGACAATAATGCAACTGTCAAATAACGTGTCAAAAATTAGTATACAAATAATAAAATTCAATCGATAAGGACCTTGCCACATGTACACTATGGTGTACACTTACTTTACACTTCACCACGTGACATTACCCTATTGGACAGTTTAGATCTCAAATAGCTATCCCATACAATTGACACTTGACAACAATGCAAACGTCAAACAACGTGTCAAAAATTAATGTACAAATAACAAAGTTCAATCGGTAAGGACCTTTCTACATGTAGACTATGGTGTACACTTTAGTTTACACTTTGCCACGTGACATTACCCTGCTGGACAGTATAAATTTCGAACAGTTTCCCATCCAATTGACACTTGACAAGAAAGCAAGCGTCAAACAACATGTCAAAAATCAGTGTACAAATAGCAAAGTTCTATCAGTAAGAACCGTGCTACATGTGTACTATGGTGTACACTTTAGTTTACACTTTGCCACGTGACATTACCCTGCTGGACAGTATAAATTTCGAACAGTTTCCCATCCAATTGACACTTAACAACAATGCAAGTGTCAAACAATGTGTCAAAAATTAGTGTATAAATAGTAAAGTTCAATCAGTAACGACCTTACTACATGTACAGTGTGTTGTACGCTTTAGTTTACACTTTACCACGTGACATTACCCTATTGGACGGTTTAAATTTCAAAAAGTTTACCCATCCAATTGACACTTGACAACAATGCAAGTGTCAAACAACGTGTCAAAAATTAGTGTACTGATAGCAAAGTTCAATCGGTATGAACCTTTCTACATGTACACTTTAGTTTTTACTTTACCACGTGACATTACCCTATTGGACGGTTTAAATTTCAAAAAGTTTACCCATCCAATTGACACTTGACAACAATGCAAACGTCAAACAACGTGTCAAAAATTAGTGTACTGATAGCAAAGTTCAATCGGTATGAACCTTTCTACATGTACACTTTAGTTTTTACTTTACCACGTGACATTACCCTATTGGACGGTTTAAATTTCAAAAAGTTTACCCATCCAATTGACACTTGACAACAGTGCAAGTGTCAAACAACGTGCCAAAAATCAGTGTACAAATAGCAAAGTTCAATCGGTAGGAACCCTGTGACATGGACACTATGGTGTACACATTGCCACGTGACATTACCATGTTGGACCGTTTAAATTTCAAATAGTTTTCCCATGCAATTGACACTTAACAACAATGCAATTATCAAACTACGTGACAAAAATTAGTGTACGAATAGCAAAGTTCGATCGGTAAGAACCTTGTGAAATGGACACTATGGTGTACACATTACCGCGTGACATTACCCTGTTGGACAGTTTAAATTTCAAACAGTTTTCTCATCCAATTGACACTTGATAATAATGCAAGTGTCAAACAATGTGTCAAAAATTAGTGTACAAATAGCAAAGTTCAATCGGTATGAACCTTTCTACATGTACACTTTAGTTTTTACTTTACCACGTGACATTACCCTGTTGGACAGTTTAAATTTCAAACAGTTTTCTCATCCAATTGACACTTGATAATAATGCAAGTGTCAAACAATGTGTCAAAAATTAGTGTACAAATAGCAAAGTTCAATCGATAAGGACCTTGGTACATGTACACTATGGTGTACCCTTTACTTTACACTTTGCCACGTGACATTACCCTGTTGGACAGTTTAAATTTCAAATAATTTTTCCATCCAATTAACACTGGACAATAATGCAACTGTCAAATAATTTGTCAAAAATCAGCGTACAAATAACGAAGTTTAATCGATAAGGACCTTGCTATATGTACACGATGGTGTACACTATAGTTTACACTTCACCACATAAAATTACCCTATTAGACAGTTTAGATTTCAAATAGTTTTCCCATACAATTGACACTTGACAACAATGCAAGCATCAAACAACATGTCAAAAATCAGTGTACAAATAACAAAGTTCAATCAGTAAAGACCTTTCTACATGTAGACTATGGTGTACACTTTAGCAAGGTTCTTACCGATTGAACTTTGCTATTTGTACACTAATTTTTGACACGTTGTTTAACCTTTGCATTGTTTTTAAGTGTCAATTGGGTGGAAAAACTGTTTGAAATTTAAACTATCCAATAGGATAATGTCACGTGGTAAAGTAAAAACTAAAGTGTACATGTAGAAAGGTTCATACTGATTGAACTTTGCTATCAGTACACTGATTTTTGACACGTTGTTTGACACTTGCATTGTTGTCAAGTGTCAATTGGATGGGTAAACTTTTTGAAATTTAGACCATCCAATAGGGTAATGTCACGTGGTAAAGTGTAAACTAAAGTGTATATGTAGCAAGGTTCATACCGATTGAACTTTGCTATTTGAAAACTGATTTTCGACACGTTGTTTAACACTTGCCTTGTTGTTAAGTGTCAATTGGATGGGTAAACTTTTTGAAATTTAGACCATCCAATAGGGTAATGTCACGTGGTAAAGTAAAAACTAAAGTGTACATGTAGAAAGGTTCATACTGATTGAACTCTGCTATTTGTACACTAATTTTTAACACGTTGTTTGAAACTTGCATTGCAGTCAAGTGTCAATTGGATGGGTAAACTTTTTGAAATTTAGACCATCCAATAGGGTAATGTCACGTGGTAAAGTGTAAACTAAAGTGTATATGTAGCAAGGTTCATACCGATTGAACTTTGCTATTTGTACAATGATTTTTATCATGTTGTTTGACACTTACATTGTTGTCAAGTATCAATTGGATGGGAAAACTGTTTGAAATTTAAATTGTCCAACAAGGTAATGTCACGTGGTAAAGTGTACATCATATTGTCCATGTCGCAAGGTTCTTACCGATTGAACTTTGCTATTTGTAAACTGATTTTCGACACGTTGTTTAACACTTGCATTGTTGTTAAGTGTCAATTGGATGGGAAACTATTTAAATTATTAACTATCCAACAGGGTAATGTCACGTGGCAAAGTGTAAACTAAAGTGTACATGTATCAAGGTTCAAACCGATTAAACTCTACTATTTTTACACTAATTTTTAACACTTTGTTTGAAACTTGCATTGCAGTCAAGTGTCAATTGGATGGGAAAACTGTTTGAAATTTAAACTCCCAAGTGGTTAATGTCATGTGGCAAAGTGTAAACTAAAGTGTACACCATAGTCTACATGTAGCACGGTCCTTACCGATTGAACTTTGCTATTTGTGCACTAATTTTTGACACGTTGTTTGACACTTGCATTGTTATCAAGTGTCGATTGGATGGGAAAATTATTTCAAATTTAAACTATACAACAAGGTAATGTCACATGGCAAAGTGTAAACTAAACTGTACACCTCAGTGTACATGTAGCAAGGTCCTTACCGATTGAAAATTACTATTTGTACACTTATTTTTGTCACTTTGTTTGACACTTGCATTGTTGTGAAGTTTCAATTGGATAGGAAAGCTGTTTAAAATTTAAACTGTCCAACAGGGTAATGTTACATGGCAAAGTGTGCACCATAGTGTCCACGTCGTAAGGTTCTTACCGATTGAACTTTGCTATTTGTACACTGATTTTCATTACGTTATTTGACACTTGCATTGTTGTGAAGTGGTAATGGGATACGAAAACTGTTTGAAATTTAAATTGTCCAATAGAATAATGTTACGCAGCGAAGTTTACACCATAGTGTCCATGTCACAAGATTCTTACCGATTGAATATTGCTGTTTGTATACTAATTTTTGACACTTTGTTTGAAACTTGTATTGTAGTCAAGTGTCAAATGGATGGGAAAACTGATTGAAATTTCAACTGTACAAAAGGTTAATGTCACTTGGCAAAGTGTAAACTAAAGTACACCACAGTCTACATGTAGTAAGGTCCTCACCGATTGAACTTTGCTATTTGTGCAATGATTTTTGACACCTTGTTTGACACTTGCATTGTTGTCAAGTGTCAATTTGATGGGAAAATTATTTGAAATTTAACTGTCCAACAAGGTAATGTCACATGACAAAGTATAAACTAAAGCGTACACCACACTGTACATGTAGTTAGGTCATTATTGATTGAAGTTTACTATTTGTGCACTGATTTTTGACAAGTTGTTTAACACTTGGATTGTTGTCAAGTGTTAATTGGATGGGAAAACTATTTTAAATTTAAACTGTCGAACAATGGAATCTCAAGTGGCAAAGGGTACACCATAGTGTACATGTAGCACGGTTCTTACGGATAGAACTTTGCTATTTGTACACTGATTTTTGACATGTTGTTTGACGCTTGCTTTCTTGTCAAGTGTCAAGTGGATGGAAAAACTATTTGTAATTTAAACTCTCCAATAGGTCATTGTCACGTGACAAAGTCTAAACTAAAGTGTACACCATAGTCTACATGTAGAAAGGTCCTTACCGATTGAACTTTGTTATTTGTACACTGATTTTTGACACGTTGTTTGACGTTTGCATTGTTGTCAAGTGTCAATTGGATGGGAAAACTGTTTGAAATTTAAACTGTCCTACAGGGGAATGTCACATGGCTAAGTGTGTACTTGTAGTAAGGATCTTACCGATTGAACTTTGCTACTTATACACTGATTTTTGACACGTTGTTTGACGTTTGCATTGTTGTCAAGTGTCAATTGGATGGGAAAACTGTTTGAAATTTAAACTGTCCAACATGGTAATGTCACGTGGAAAAGTGTAAACTAAAGTGTACACCATACTGTACATGTAGCATGTTTCTTACCGACTTAAGTTTACTGTTTGTACACTGATTTTTGAAATGTTGTTTGACACATGCATTGTTTCAAGTGTCAATTGGATGGGAAAACTGTTTGAAATTTAAACTGTCCAACAGGGTAATGTCACATGGCTAAGTGTGTACTTGTAGTAAGGATCTTACCGATTGAACTTTGCTACTTATACACTGATTTTTGACACGTTGTTTAACATTTGCATTGTTGTCAATTGCCAATTGGAAGGGAAAATTGTTTGAAATTTAAATTGTTCAACAGGGTAATGTCACGCGACAATGTGTACACCATAGTGTCCATTTCACAAGGTTCTTACCGATTGAACTTTGCTATTTGTACACTGATTTTTGTCACGTTGTTTGACACTTGCATTGTTGTCAAGTGTCAATTGCATGGGAAAACTATTTGAAATTTAAACTGTCCAACAGGGTAATGTCATGCGGCAAAGTGTACACCATAGTGTCCATGTCGCAAGCTTCTTACTGATTGAACTTTGCTATTTGTGCAATGATTTGTGACACGTTGTTTGACACTTGCATTGTTGTCAAGTGTCAATTCGATGGGAAAATTATTCAAAATTTAAACTGTTCAACAAGGTAATGTCACATGGCAAAGTATAAATTAAAGCGTACACCACACTGTACATGTAGTAAGGTCATTACTGATTGAACTTGACTATTTATACACTGATTTTTGACACGTTGTTTGGCACTTGCATTGTTGTCAAGTGTTAATTGGATGCGAAACTATTCGAAATTTATACTGTCCAGCAGGGTAATGTCACGTGGCAAAGTGTAAACTAAAGTGTACACCATAGTGCACATGTTGCACGGTTCTTACCGATAGAACTTTGCTATTTGTACACTGATTTTTGACATGTTGTTTGATGCTTGCTTTCTTGTCAAGTGTCAATTGGATGGAAAAACTGTTTGTAATTTAAACTCTCCAATAGGTCATTGTCACGTGACAAAGTCCAAACTAAAGTGTACACCACAGTCTACACATAGAAAGGTCTTTATCGATTGAACTTTGTTATTTGTACACTGATTTTTGACACGTTGTTTGACGTTTGCATTGTTGTCAAGTGTCAATTGTATGGGATAAATATTTGAAATCTAAACTGTCCAACAGGGTAATGTCACGTGGTGAAGTGTAAAGTAAGTGTACACGATAGTGTACATGTGGCAAGGTCCTTATCGATTAAATTTTATTATTTGTATACTGATTTTTGACACGTTATTTGACAGTTGAATTATTCTCAAGTGTCCATTGGATAGAAAAACTGTTTGAAATTTAAACTGTCCAACAGAGTAATGTGACATGGCAAAGTGTAAAGTAAAGTGTACACCATAGTGTATATGTAGGAAGGTACTTATCGATTGAACTTTACTATTTGTATATTGATTTTTGGCACGTCGTTTGACACTTGCGTTGTTGTCAAGTGTCAATTGGAAGGGAAAACTGTTTGAAATTTAAACTGTCCAACATGGTAATGTCACGTGGAAAAGTGTAAACTAAAGTGTACACCATACTGTACATGTAGCATGTTTCTTACCGATTTAAGTTTACTATTTGTACACTGATTTTTAACATGTTGTTTGACGCTTGCATTGTTGTCACGTGTCAATTGGATGGGAAAACTGTTTGAAATTTAAACTGTCCAACAGGGTAATGTCACATGGCAAAGTGTGTACATGTAGCAAGGATCTTACCGATTGAACTTTGCTACTTATACACTGATTTTTGACACGTTGTTTAACATTTGCATTGCTGTCAAGTGCCAATTGGACAGGAAAATTGTTTGAAATTTAAACTGTCCAACAAGGTAATGTCACGCGACAATGCGTACACCATAGTGTCCATTTCGCAAGGTTCTTACCGATTGAACTTTGCTATTCGTACACTGATTTTTGTCACATTGTTTGACACTTGCATCGTTATCAAGTGTCAATTGTATGGTAAAACTAATAACTATCCAACAGGGTAATGTCACGTGGCAAAGTGTAAACTAAAGTGTACATGTATCAAGGTTCATACCGATTAAACTCTACTATTTTTACACTAATTTTTAACACTTTGTTTGAAACTTGCATTGCAGTCAAGTGTCAATTGGATGGGAAAACTGTTTGAAATTTAAACTGTCCAAGTGGTTAATGTCACGTGGCAAAGTGTAAACTAAAGTGTACACCATAGTCTACATGTAACAAGGTCCTTACCGATTGAACTTTGCTATTTGTGCACTGATTTTTGACACGTTGTTTGACACTTACATTGTTATCAAGTGTCGATTGGATGGGAAAATTATTTCAAATTTAAACTATACAACAAGGTAATGTCACATGGCAAAGTGTAAACTAAACTGTACACCTCAGTGTACATGTAGCAAGGTCCTTACCGATTGAAAATTACTATTTGTACACTAATTTTGGTCACTTTGTTTGACACTTGCATTGTTGTGAAGTTTCAATTGGATAGGAAAGGTGTTTGAAATTTAAACTGTCCAACAGGGTAATGTCACATGGCAAAGTGTGCACCATAGTGTCCATGTCGTAAGGTTCTTACCGATTGAACTTTGCTATTTGTACACTGATTTTCATTACGTTGTTTGACACTTGCATTGTTGTGAAGTGGTAATGGGATGCGAAAACTGTTTGAAATTTAAATTGTCCAATAGAATAATGTTACGCGGCGAAGTTTACACCATAGTGTCCATGTCACAAGATTCTTACCAATTGAATATTGCTATTTGTATACTAATTTTTGACACTTTGTTTGAAACTTGTATTGTAGTCAAGTGTCAAATGGATGGGAAAACTGATTGAAATTTCAACTGTACAAAAGGTTAATGTCACTTGGCAAAGTGTAAACTAAAGTACACCACAGTCTACATGTAGTAAGGTCCTCACCGATTGAACTTTGCTATTTGTGCAATGATTTTTGACACCTTGTTTGACACTTGCATTGTTGTCAAGTGTCAATTTGATGGGAAAATTATTTGAAATTTAACTGTCCAACAAGGTAATGTCACATGACAAAGTATAAACTAAAGCGTACACCACACTGTACATGTAGTAAGGTCATTATTGATTGAAGTTTACTATTTGTGCACTAATTTTTGACAAGTTGTTTAATACTTGGATTGTTGTCAAGTGTTAATTGGATGGGAAAACTATTTTAAATTTAAACTGTCGAACAATGGAATCTCAAGTGGCAAAGGGTACACCATAGTGTACATGTAGCACGGTTCTTACGGATAGAACTTTGCTATTTGTACACTGATTTTTGACATGTTGTTTGACGCTTGCTTTCTTGTCAAGTGTCAATTGGATGGAAAAACTATTTGTAATTTAAACTCTCCAATAGGTCATTGTCACGTGACAAAGTCTAAACTAAAGTGTACACCATAGTCTACATGTAGAAAGGTCCTTACCGATTGAACTTTGTTATTTGTACACTGATTTTTGACACGTTGTTTGACGTTTGCATTATTGTCAAGTGTCAATTGTATGGGATAACTATCTGAAATCTAAACTGTCCAACAGGGTAATGTCACGTGGTGAAGTGTAAAGTAAGTGTACACCATAGTGTACATGTGGCAAGGTCCTTATCGATTGAACTTTATTATTTGTATACCGATTTTTGACACGTTATTTGACAGTTGTATCATTGTCAAGTGTCAATCGGATAGAAAAATTATTTGAAATTTAAACTGTCCAACAGAGTAATGTGACATGGCAAAGTGTAAAGTAAAGTGTACACCATAGTGTACATGTAGCAAGGTACTTATCGATTGAACTTTGCTATTTGTATACTGATTTTTGGCACATAATTTGATACTTGTGTTGTCGTCAAGTGTCAATTGGATGGGAAAACTGTTTGAAATTTAAACTGTCCAACATGGTAATGTCACGTGGAAAAGTGTAAACTAAAGTGTACACCATACTGTACATGTAGCATGTTTCTTACCGACTTAAGTTTACTATTTGTACACTGATTTTTGAAATGTTGTTTGACACTTGCATTGTTGTCAAGTGTCAATTGGATGGGAAAACTATTTGAAATTTAAACTATCCAACGGGGTAATGTCACATGGCAAAGTGTGTACATGTAGTAAGGATCTTACCGATTGAACTTTGCTACTTATACACTGATTTTTGACACGTTGTTTAACATTTGCATTGCTGTCAATTGCCAATTGGAAGGGAAAATTGTTTGAAATTTAAATTGTTCAACAGGGTAATGTCACGCGACAATGTGTACACCATAGTGTCCATTTCACAAGGTTCTTACCGATTGAACTTTGCTATTTGTACACTGATTTTTGTCACGTTGTTTGACACTTGCATTGTTGTCAAGTGTCAATTGCATGGGAAAACTATTTGAAATTTAAACTGTCCAACAGGATAATGTCATGCGGCAAAGTGTACACCATAGTGTCCATGTCGTAAGCTTCTTACCGATTGAACTTTGCTATTTGTGCAATGATTTGTGACACGTTGTTTGACACTTGCATTGTTGTCAAGTGTCAATTCGATGGGAAAATTATTCAAAATTTAAACTGTTCAACAAGATAATGTCACATGGCAAAGTATAAACTAAAGCGTACACCACACTGTACATGTAGTAAGGTCATTACTGATTGAACTTGACTATTTATACACTGATTTTTGACACGTTGTTTGGCACTTGCATTGTTGTCAAGTGTCAGTTGGATGGGAAACTGTTCGAAATTTATACTGTCCAGCAGGGTAATGTCACGTGGCAAAGTGTAAACTAAAGTGTACACCATAGTGCACATGTAGCAGGGTTCTTACCGATAGAACTTTGCCATTTGTACACTGATTTTTGACATGTTGTTTGACACTTGCTTTCTTGTCAAGTGTCAATTGGATGGAAAAACTATTTGTAATTTAAACTCTCCAATAGGTCATTGTCACGTGACAAAGTCCAAACTAAGGTGTACACCATAGTCTACACATAGAAAGGTCTTTATCGATTGAACTTTGTTATTTGTACACTGATTTTTGACACGTTGTTTAACATTTGCATTGCTGTCAAGTGCCAATTGGACAGGAAAATTATTTGAAATTTAAACTGTCCAACAGGGTAATGTCACATGGCAAAGTGTGTACATGTAGCAAGGATCTTACCGATTGAACTTTGCTACTTAGACACTGATTTTTGACACGTTGTTTAACATTTGCATTGCTGTCAAGTGCCAATTGGACAGGAAAATTATTTGAAATTTAAACTGTCCAACAGGGTAATGTCACATGGCAAAGTGTGTACATGTAGCAAGGATCTTACCGATTGAACTTTGCTACTTAGACACTGATTTTTGACACGTTGTTTAACATTTGCATTGCTGTCAAGTGCCAATTGGACAGGAAAATTATTTGAAATTTAAACTGTCCAACAGGGTAATGTCACATGGCAAAGTGTGTACATGTAGCAAGGATCTTACCGATTGAACTTTGCTACTTATACACTGATTTTTGACACGTTGTTTAACATTTGCATTGCTGTCAAGTGCCAATTGGACAGGAAAATTATTTGAAATTTAAACTGTCCAACAGGGTAATGTCACGCGACAATGCGTACAACATAGTGTCCATTTCGCAAGGTTCTTACCGATTGAACTTTGCTATTCGTACACTGATTTTTGTCACATTGTTTGACACTTGCATCGTTATCAAGTGTCAATTGTATGGTAAAACTATTTGAAATTTAAATTGTCCTACAGGGTAATGTCATGCGGCAAAGTGTACACCATAGTGTCCATGTCACAAGCTTCTTATCGATTGAACTTTGCTATTTGTGCAATGATTTGTGAAACGTTGTTTGACACTTGCATTGTTGTCAAGTGTCAATTCGATGGGAAAATTATTTGAAATTTAAACTGTCCAACAAGGTAATGTCACATGGCAAAATATAAAATAAAGCGTACAACACACTGTACATGTAGTAAGGTCGTTACTGATTGAACTTTACTATTTATACACTAATTTTTGACACATTGTTTGACACTTGCATTGTTGTCAAGTGTCAATTGGATAGGAAACTGTTCGAAATTTATACTGTCCAGCAGGGTAATGTCACGTGACAAAGTGTAAACTAAAGTGTACACCATAGTACACATGTAGCACGGTTCTTACTGATAGAACTTTGCTATTTGTACACTGATTTTTGACATGTTGTTTGACGCTTGCTTTCTTGTCAAGTGTCAATTGGATGGAAAAACTGTTTGTAATTTAAACTGTCCAATAGGTCATTGTCATGTGATAAAGTCTAAACTAAAGTGTACACCATAGTCTACATGTAGAAAGGTCCTTACCGATTGAACTTTGTTATTTGTACATTAATTTTTGACACGTTGTTTGACGTTTGCATTGTTGTCAAGTGTCAATTGTATGGGATAGCTATTTGAAATCTAAACTGTCCAACAGGGTAATGTCACGTGGTGAAGTGTAAAGTAAGTGTACACCATAGTGTACATGTGGCAAGGTCCTTATCGATTGAATTTTATTATTTGTATACTAATTTTTGACAGGTTATTTGACAGTTGCATTATTGTCAAGTGTCAATTGGATGGAAAAACTGTTTGAAATTTAAACTGTCCAACAGAGTAATGTCACGTGGCAAAGTGTAAAGTAAAGTGTACCCCATAGTGTACATGTAGGAAGGTACTTATTGATTGAACTTTGCTATTTGTATATAGATTTTTGGCACGTCAATTGACACTTGCGTTATTGTCAAGTGTCAATTGGATGGGAAAACTGATTGAAATTTAAACTGTCCAACATGGTAATGTCACGTGGAAAAGTGTAAACTAAAGTGTACACCATAGTGTACATGTAGGAAGGTACTTATTGATTGAACTTTGCTATTCGTACACTGATTTTTGTCACGTTGTTTGCCACTTGCATTGTTTTCAAGTGTCAATTGCATGGAAAAACTATTTGAAATTTAAACTGTCCAACAGAGTAATGTCACGTGGCAAAGTGTAAAGTAAAGTGTACCCCATAGTGTACATGTAGGAAGGTACTTATTGATTGAACTTTGCTATTCGTACACTGATTTTTGTCACGTTGTTTGCCACTTGCATTGTTTTCAAGTGTCAATTGCATGGAAAAACTATTTGAAATTTAAACTGTCCAACAGAGTAATGTCACGTGGCAAAGTGTAAAGTAAAGTGTACCCCATAGTGTACATGTAGGAAGGTACTTATTGATTGAACTTTGCTATTCGTACACTGATTTTTGTCACGTTGTTTGCCACTTGCATTGTTTTCAAGTGTCAATTGCATGGAAAAACTATTTGAAATTTAAACTGTCCAACAGGGTAATGTCATGCGGCAAAGCGTACACTATAGTGTCCGCGTCGCAAGGTTCTTATCGATTGAACTTCGCTATTTGTACACTGATTTTTGGCACGTTATTTGACACTTGAATTGTTGTCAAGTGTCATTTCGATGGGAAAATTATTTGAAATTTAAAGTTTCCAACAAGATAATGTCACATGGTAAAGTACAAACTAAAGCATACACCACACTGTACATGTAGTAAGGTCATTACTGATTGAACTTTACTATTTATACACTGATGTTTGACACGTTGTTTGACACTTGCATTGTTGTCAAGTGTCAATTGGATGGAAAACTGTTTGAAATTTATACTGTCCAGCAGGGTATGTCACATGGCAAAGTGTAAACTAAAGTGTACACCATAGTGTACATGTAGCACGGTTCTTACCGTTAGAACTTTGCTATTTGTACACTGATTTTTTGCATGTTGTTTGACTCTTGCTTTCTTGTCAAGTGTCAATTGGATGGAAAAATTGTTTGTAATTCAAACTCTCCAATGGGTCATTGTCACGTGACAAAGTCCAAACTAAAGTGTACACCATAGTCTACATGTAGAAAGGTCCTTACCGATTGAACTTTGTTATTTGTACACTGAGTTTTGACACGTTGTTTGACGTTTGCATTGTTGTCAAGTGTCAATTGTATGGGATAACTATTTGAAATCTAAACTGTCCAACAGGGTAATGTCACGTGGTGAAGTATAAAGTAAGTGTACACCAAGTGTACATGTGGCAAGGTCCTTATCGATTGAACTTTATTATTTGTATACTAATTTTTTACACGTTATTTGACAGTTGCATTATTGTTAAGTGTCAATTGGATGGAAAAACTGTTTTAAATTTAAAGTGTCCAACAGGGTAATGTCACGTGGCAAAGTGTAAAGTAAAGTGTACACCATAGTATACATGTAGCAAGGTACTTATCGATTGAACTTCGCTATTTGTATACTGATTTTTGGCATGTCGTTTGACACTTGTGTTGTTGTCAAGTGTCAATTGGATGGGAAAACTGTTTAAAATTTAAACTGTCCAACATGGTAATGTCATGTGGAAAAGTGTAAACTAAAATGTACACAATACTGTACATGTAGCATGTTTCTTACCGATTTAAGTTTTCTATTTGTACACTGATTTTTGACATGTTGTTTGACACTTGCATTATTGTCAAGTGTCAATTGGATGGGAAAACTGTTTAAAATTTAAACTGTCCAACATGGTAAAGTCACGCGGCAACGTGTACACCGTAGTGTCCATTTCGCAAGGTTCTTACCGATTGAACTTTGCTACTTATACACTGATTTTTGACACGTTGTTTAACATTTGCATTACCGTCAAGTGCCAATTGGATGGAAAAATTGTTTAAAATTTAAACTGTCCAACATGGTAAAGTCACGCGGCAACGTGTACACCGTAGTGTCCATTTCGCAAGGTTCTTACCGATTGAACTTTGCTGTTTGTACACTGATTTTTGTCACGTTGTTTGACACTTGCATTGTTTTCAAGTGTCAATTGTATAGGAAAACTGTTTGAAATTTAAACTGTCCAACAGGGTAATGTCATGCGGCAAAGTGTACACCATAGTGTCCATGTCGCAAGGTTCTTACCGATTGAACTTTGCTATTTGTACACTGATTTTTGGCACGTTGTTTAACACTTGCATTGTTGTCAAGTGTCAATTAGCTGGGAAAACTATTTGAAAGTTAAAATGTCCAACAGGGTAATGTCACGTGGAAAAGTCTAAACTAAAGTGTACATCATAGTGTACATGTAGCAAGTTTCTTACCAATTTGAGTTTGCCATTTGTACACGGATTTTTGACATGTTGTTTATAATTTACATTGTTGTCAAGTGTCAATTAGCTGGGAAAACTATTTGAAAGTTAAAATGTCCAACAGGGTAATGTCATGGGGAAAAGTGTAAACTAAAGTGTACACCATAGCGTACATGTAGCACGGTTCTTACCGATTGAACTTTGCTATTTGTACACTGATTTTTGGCACGTTGTTTGACACTTACATTGTTGTCAAGGGTCAATTAGATGGGAAAACTATTTTAAATTTAAACTGTCCAATCGGTTAATGTCACGAGGAAAAGTGTAAACTAGAGTGTACACCATAGTCTACATGTAGCAAGGGCCTTACCGATTGAACATTGCCCTTTGTGCACTGATTTTCTACACGTTGTTTCACACTTGCATTGTTGTCAAGTGTCAATTGGATGGAAAAAACTGTTTGAAATTTACATAGTCCAACAAGGTAATGTCAAGTGGCAAAGTGTAAGCTAGAGCGCACACCATAGTGTACGTGTAGCAAGGTTCTTACCGATTGAACTTTGCTATTTGTACACTGATTTTTGACATGTTGTTTATCATTTACATTGTTGTCAAGTGCCAATTTGATGGGAAAACTGTTTGGAATTTAGGCTGTCCAATAGGGTAATGTCACGTGGTAAAGTGAAAACTAAAGTGTACATGTAGCAAGGTTCATACCGATTGAGATTTTCTATTTGTAAACAGATTGTTGACACTTTGTTTGACACTTGTATTGTTGTCAAAGGTCAATTGGATGGGAAAACTATTTGAATTTTAAACTGTCCAATAGGGTAATGGCACGTGGTAACGTGTAAACTAAAGTGTACAAGTAGCAAGGTTCATATCGATTGAACTTTGTTATTTGTACACTGATTTTTGTTACGTCGTTTGACACTTACATTGTTGTCAATTGTCAATTGGATGGGAAAATTTTTTGAAATTTAAACTGTCCAACAGGGTAATGTCACTTGGCAAAGTATACACCATAGTGTACATGTCGCAAGGTTCTTACCGATTGAACTTTGCTATTTGCAAACTGATTTTTGGCACATTGTTTGACACTTGCACTGTTGTCAAGTGTCAATTGGTTGAGAAAACTATTTGAACTTTAAACTGTCCAACAGGTTAATGTCACGTGCCAAAGTGTACACCGTAGTGTACATAGTGTAAGGTCTTTACCGATTTAACTTTACTATTTGTACATTGATTTTTAACACATTGTTTGATAGTTGCATTGTTATCAAGTGTCAATTGGATGGAAAAATTGTTTAAAATTTAAACTATCTAATAGGGTAATATCACGTGGCAAACTGTAAACTAAAGTGTACACCATAGTATACATGTAGCAAAGTCCTTATCGATTGAATTTTGCTATTTGTACACTTATTTTTGACACGTTGTTTAACAGGTGCATTGTTGTCAAGTGTCGATTGGATGGAAAAATTGTTTGAAATTTAAACTGTCCAACAGGGTAATATCACGTGGCAAAGTGTAAAGTTAAGTGTACACCATAGTCTACATGTAGCAAAGTCTTTATCGATTGAACTTTGCAATTTGTACACAAATTTTTGGCACGTTGTTTAACACTTACATTGTTGTCAAGTGTCAATTGGATGGGAAAAACTATTTGAAATTAAAACTATCCAAGAGGATAATGTCATGTGGAAAAGTGTAAACTAAAGTGTACACCATAGTGTACATGTAGCATGTTTCTTACCCATTTAAGTTTGTTATTTGTACACTGATTTTTGACATGTTGTTTAACACTTGCATTGTTGTCAAGTGTCAATTGGATGGGAAAACTATTTGAAATTTAAACTGTCCAATAGGGTAATGTCACATGGCAAAATGTGTACATGTAGCAAGGTTCTTACCGATTGAACTTTTTATTTGTACACTGATTTTTGACACGTTGTTTAACATTATCGTTGTTGTCAAGTGCCAATTGGATGGGAAAACGATTTGAAATTTAAACTGTCCAATAGGATAATGTCACTTGGTAAAACGTAAACTAAAGTGTACATGTAGCAAGGTTCATACTGATTGAACTTTGCTATCTATACACTAATTTTTGTCACATTGTTTGACACTTGCATTGCTGTCAAGTGTCAATTGGATGGGAAAACTATTTGTAACTTTTGTATGTTTTGTCCGATGACTGTTTTTCTATCTATTTTTCTTAAGGTATTATGTAAAAATAGGTTTACGATATGATGTAATATGGTACTAATAGTAAATTTTGTAATTATATCTTCATGTTATGTTAAGAGACACTTTTATAGTTTATTTTCCTTGCAAGTGATAAAAGGCAGAAACAGGACAGTTTCTGGAGTCATTTTCAAAATGATGTTTCTAACTCTATAAATGTCCATTTGAAACTCTAAAAATATGTATGTTTTCCTATTTGAGTTTTCTAAATATGGCATAAGGAATCACTCAATTTGGATATCTATGGCCTGAGTTATCAAGGTTTTAACGTCAAGGGGTCAATCTGGATTTCCTGTGTAATACTTCACTGTTTTCAGTAAAACGTCCATATCATATGATCTTGGAAAATTTTCATATTTTAACCTAGAAAACTACTTGAAATTATCTTTCTAATGCCACAAATTTCATAGAAAATGGAGTTGGGATGAATTTTATAAAAAATTGTCAAACATGCTGCCTCAACTAATTTTGATAATGCCGAGGCTGTATATGTAAAGTATAATTTATTGTTGACATGCACTTTTGTTGGCTATCAAATTTTATAAGAATTATTTTACCGAGTTGAAAATAAGTTCCTAATATGAAATACTTCTATTTAAGAGTATTTACATGTACCAAAGACAGAAGTTATTATATTTAGTATGTGACACTCGAAGCTTGAGTTCGGGGCGTCACAAGAACCGTGCTACATGTACACTACGGTGTACACTTTAGTTTACACTTTTCCACGTGACATTACCCTGCTGGACAGCCTTAATTTCAAACAATTTTTTCGACCAATTGACACTTGACAACAATGCAAGTGTCAAACAACGTGTCAAAAATTAGTGTACAAATAGCAAAGTTCAATCGATAAGGACCTTGCTTCATGTACACTATGGTGTACACTTTAGTTTACACTTTACCACGTGACATATCCCTGTAGGACAGTTTAAATTTCAAACAACTTTTCCATCCCATTGACACTTGACAACAATGCAAGTGTCAAATATCAGTGCACAAATAGCAAAGTTCAATCGGTAAGGACCTTGCTACATATACACTATGGTGTACACTTTAGCTTGCACTTTACCACGTGACATTACACAGCTGGACAGTTTAAATTTCAAACAGCTTTTCCATCGTATTGACACTTCACAAAAATGCAAGTGTCAAACAACGTGTCAAAAATTAGTATACAAATAGCAAAGTTCAATTGGTAAGAACATTGCGACATGTACACTATGGTGTACACTTTAGTATACACTTTGCCATGTGACATTACCTTGCTGGAATGCTTAAATTTCAAATAGTTTTTCCATCAATTTGACACTTGACAACAAAGCAAGAGTTAAACAACGTGTCAAAAATTAGTGCACAAATAGCAAAGTTCAATCGATAAGGACCTAGCTTCATGTACACTATGGTGTACACTTTAGTTTACACTTTGCCACGTGACATATCCCTGTAGGACAGTTTAAATTTCAAACAGCTTTTCCATCCAATTGACACTTGACAACAATGCAAGTGTCAAAAATCAGTGCACAAATGGCAAAGTTCAATCGGTAAGGACCTTGCTACATGTACACTATGGTGTACACTTTAGCTTGCACTTTACCTTGTGACATTACACAGCTGGACAGTTTAAATTTCAAATAGCTTATCCATCGTATTGACACTTGACAAAAATGCAAGTGTCAAACAACGTGTCAAAAATCAGTATACAAATAGCAAAGTTCAATTGGTAAGAATGTTGCGACATGTACACTATGGTGTACACTTTAGTATACACTTTGCCATGTGACATTACCTTGCTGGAATGCTTAAATTTCAAATAGTTTTCCTATCAATTTGACACTTGACAACAAAGCAAGAGTTAAACAGCGTGTCAAAAATTAGTGTACAAATAGCAAAGTTCAATCGATAAGGATCTAGCTTCATGTACACTATGGTGTACACTTTAGTTTACACTTTGCCACGTGACATATCCCTGTAGGATAGTTTAAATTTCAAACAGCTTGTTCCATCCAATTGGCACTTGAAAACAATGCAAGTGTCAAACAACGTGTAAAAAATCATCGCACAAATAGCAAAGTTCAATCGGTAAGGGCCTTGTTACGTGTACACTATGGTGTACACTTTAGTTTACACTTTGCCACGTGACATTACCTGTTGGATAGTTTAAATTTCAAATAGTTTTCCCATCCTATTGTCACTTGCCTACAATGTAAGTGTCAAACAACGTGTCAAATATTAGTGTACAAATATCAAAGTTCAATCGGTAAGAAGCTTGCTACATGTACACTTTGGTGTACACTTTAGTTTACACTTTGCCACGTGGGCACAAATAGCAAAGTTCAATCGGAAAGAACCTCGCGACATGTACACTACGGTGTACATTTTAGTTTACACCTTGCCACGTGACATTATCCAGTTAGACAACTTAAATTTCAAACAGTTTTCCTATCCATTTGACACTTTAAAACAATGCAAGTGTCGAACAACATGTCAAAAAATCAGTGTACAAATAGCAAATTTCAATCGGTAAGGACCTTGCTACATGTACACTATGGTGTACACCTTAGTTTACACTTTGCCACGTGACATTACCCTATTAGACAGTTTAAATTTCAAATGGTTTTCCCATCCAGTTGACACTGGACAACAATGCTTGTGTCGAACAATGTATCAAAAATCAGTTTACAAATAGCAAAGTTCAATCGATAAGGACCCTGCCACATGTACACTATGGTGTAGACTTTAGTTTACAGTTTCAATTTCAAATATTTTTTCCATCCAATTGAAACTAGACAACAATGCATGTGCGGAATAATGAGTCAAAAATCAGTGTATAAATAGCAAAGTTCAATCGGTAAGGATCGTGTTGCATGTACACTATGGTGTACACTTTAGTTTACACTTTACCACGTGACATTACCCTATTGAAAATCTTAAATATCAAACAATTTTCCCATCCATTTGACACTTGACAACAATGCAAGTGTCAAACAGCACGTCAAAAATCAGTGTACAAATAGCAAAGTTCAATCGGTAAGAACCTTGGGACATATAAACTATGGTGTACGGTTTAGTTTACACTCTACCACGTGACATTACCTTGTTGGACAGCATAAATTTCAAACAATTTTCCCATCTAATTAACACTTGACAACGATGCAAGTGTCAAACAACGTGTCAAAAACCAGAGTACAAATAGCAAAGTTCAATCGGTAAGAACATTGTTTCGTATACTCTATGTTGTACACTTTAGTTTACACTATGCCACATGATATTACCCTGTTGGAAAATATAAATTTCAAACAGTTTTCCCCTCCTATTGACACTTGACAACAATGTGAGTATCGAACAATGAGTCAAAAATCTGTGCACAAGCAGCGAAGTTCAATCGGTAAGAACATTGCTACATGTACACTATGGTATACACTTTAGTTTAAACTTTGCCATGTGACCCTTCCCTGTTGGCTAGTTTAAACTTCAAATAGCTTTCCCGTCCAATTGACATTAGACAACAATGCATGTGTCAAACAACACATCAAAAACCATTGTACAAATAGCAAAGTTCAATCGGTAAGGACCTTGCTATATGTACACTATGGTGTACACTCTAGTTTACACTATGCCACGTGACATTACCCCGTTGGGCAATTTAAATTTAAAATAGTTTTCCCATCCTATTGACATATGACAACAATGCAAGTATCAAACAACGTGTCAAAATTTAGTGAACAAACAGCAAAGTTCAATCGGTAAGAACTTTGCGACATGTACACTATGGTGTACACTTTAGTTTACACTTTGCCACGTGACATTAGCCTGTTGGAAAGTTTAAATATCAAATAGCTTTCCCAACCAATTCGCATTTGACAATAATCAAAGTTTCGAACAACGTGTCAAAAATCAATGTACAAATAGCAATGTTCAATCGGTAAGAACCTTGCTTCATGTACACTATGGCGTACACTTTAGTTTACACTTTGCCACGTGACATATCCTTATGGGACAGTTTAAATTTCAAACAATTTTTCCATCCAATTGACACTCGACAACAATGCAAGTGTCAAACAACATGTCAAAAATCAGTGCACAAATAGCAAAGTTCAATCGGTAAGGACCTTGCTACATGTACACTATGGTGTACACTTTATTTTACACTTTGCCACGTGACATTTCTCTGTTGGACAGCTTAAATTTCAAACAGTTTTCCCATACAATTGACACTTGACAACAATGCAAGTGTCAAACAACGTGTCAAAAATCAGAGCACAAATAGGAAAGTTTAATCGGTAAGAACCTCGCTACATGTACACTACGGTGTACACTTTAATTTACACTTTGCCACGTGACATTATCCCGTTGGACAGTTTAAATTTCAAACAACTTTCCCATCCTATTGATACTTGACAATAATGCGAGTATCAAACAACGTGTCAAAAATCAGTGTACAAACAGCAAAGTTCAATCGGTAAGAACCTTGTCACATGAACACTATGGTGTACGCTTTAGTTTACACTTTGCCACGTGACCTTTTCTGTTGGACAATTTAAATTTCAAACAGTTTCCTATCCAATTGACGCAAGACAACAATGCATTTGTCAAACAACGTGTCAAAAATCAGTGTACAAATAGCAAAGTTCAATCGGTAAGGACCTTGCTACATGTACACTATAGTGTACACTTTAGTTCATACTTTGCCAAGTGATGTTAGCCTGTTGGGCAGCTTAAATTTCAAACAATTTTCGTAGCCAATTGATATTTTGGAACAACCAATTGACACTTTCGAACAATGTGTCAAAAACCATTGTACAAATAGCAAAGTTCAATCTGTAAGAACCTTGCTTCATGTACAATATGGTGTACACTTTAGTTAACACTTTACCACGCGACATTATCCTGTTGGACAGTTTAAATTTCATACAATTTTCCCACCCAGTTGATGTTTGACAACAATGCAAGTGTCGAACAACGTGCCAAAAATCAGTGCACAAATAGCAAAGTTCAATCGGTAAGAACCTCACGACATGTACACTGTGGTGTACATTTTAGTTTACACTTTGCTACGCGACATTACCCAGTTAGACAGCTTAAATTTCAAATAGTTTTCCCATCCAATTGGCACTTTGAAACAATGCAAGTGTCGAACATGTCAAAAAATTAGTGCACAAACAGCAAAGTTCAAGCTTTGCGACATGTACACTATGGTGTTCACTTTAGTTTACACTTTGCCACGTGACATTACCCTATTGGACAGTTTAAATTTCAAACAGTTTTTCCATCCTAATGACACCTGACAACAGTACAACTGTCAAACAACGAGTAAAAAATCAGTGTACAAATAGCAAAGTTCAATCGGTAAGAACTTTGCTACATGTACACTTTGGCTTACACTTTGCCACGTGACATTTTCCTATTGGATAGTTTAAATTATAAACAATTTTTCCATCCAATTGACACATGACAATAATCCATGTGTCAAAGCACGTGTCAAAAATCAGTGTACAAATAGCAAAGTCCAATCGGTGAGGACCTTGCTACATGTGCACTATTGTGTACACTTTATTTTACACTTTGCCGCTTGACATTACCCTGTTGGACAGCTTAAATTTCAAATAGTTTTCCCATACAACTTACACTTGACAACAATGCAAGTGTCAAACACCGTGTAAAATTCAGTGTACAAATAACAAAGTTCAATTGGTAAGAACCTCGCGACATGTACACTACGGTGTGCACTTTAGTTTACACTTTGCCATGTGACATCACCCTATTGGACAGTTCAAATTTCAAACAGTTTTCCCATCCAATTGACACTTGACAACAATGCATGTATCGAACAACGTGCCAAAAATAAAATTACAAATAGCAAAGTTCAATCGATAAGGATCCTGCTACATGTACACTATAGTGTTCGCATTAGTTTACACTTTGCAATGTGACATTACCCTATTGAACAGCTTAAATATCAATCAATTTTCCCATCCAATTGACACTTGTCAGATAACGTGCCTAAAATCATTATACAAACAACAAAGTTCAAGCGGTAAGAACTTTGCGACATGTACACTATGGTGTACACATTAGTTTGCACTTTGCCACGTGACATTACCCTGTTGGACAATTTAAATATCAAACAGTTTTTCCATCCAATTGACACTTGACAACAATGCAAGTGCCAAACAACGTATCAAAAATCAGTGTACGAATAGGAAAGTTAAATCTGCAAGAACCCTGCTTCATGTACACTATGGTGTATACTTTAATTTACAATTTGCCACGTGACGCATCCTTGTGGGACAGTTTAAATTTCAAACAATTTTTTCCATCCAATTGACACTCAACAACAATGCAAGTGTCAAATAACGTGTAAAAATCAGTTAACAAATAGCGAAGTTCAATCGGTAAGGACCTTGCTAGATGTACACTATGGTGTACACTTTATCACGTGACATTACCCTGTTGGATAGTTCAAATTTCAAATAGTTTAATCATTCTAATGACACCTAACAACAATGCAAGTGTCAAACAACATGTCAAAAATCAGTGCACAAATAGCAAAGTTCAATCGGTAAGGACCTTGCTACATGTACACAATGGTGTACACTTTAGTTTACACTTTGCCACGTGACATTACCATGTTGGCCAGTTTATATTTCAAACAGTTTTCCCATCCTAATGACACCTGACAACAATGCAAGTGTCAAACAACGTGCCAAAAATCAGTGTACAAATAGCAAAGTTCAATCGGTAAGAACCTTATTACATGTACACTTTGCCACGTGACATTATCCTATTGGATAGATTAAATTATAAATAGTTTTGCCATCCAATTGACACTTGAAAATAATGCATGAGTCAATGCACGTGTCAAAAATCAGTGTACAAATAGCAAAGTCCAATCGGTATGGACCTTGCTACATGTACACTATGGTATACACTTTATTTTACACTTTGCCACGTGACATTATCCTATTGGATAGATTAAATTATAAATAGTTTTGCCATCCAATTGACACTTGAAAATAATGCATGAGTCAATGCACGTGTCAAAAATCAGTGTACAAATAGCAAAGTCCAATCGGTATGGACCTTGCTACATGTACACTATGGTATACACTTTATTTTACACTTTGCCACGTGACATTATCCTATTGGATAGATTAAATTATAAATAGTTTTGCCATCCAATTGACACTTGAAAATAATGCATGAGTCAATGCACGTGTCAAAAATCAGTGTACAAATAGCAAAGTTCAATCGGTAAGAACCTTGCTTCATGTACACTATGGTGTACACTTTAGTTTACACTTTACCACGTGACACATCCCTACAGGACAGTTTAAATTTCAAATAGTTTTCGCATCCAATTAACACTTGACAACAATGCAAACAACATGTAAAAAATTAGTGGACAAATAGCAAAGTTCAATCGGTATGGACCTCGCTATTTGTACACTATGGTGTTCATTTTAGTGTACACTTTGCCACGTGACATTAACCAGTTGGACAGTTTAAATTTCAAACAATTTTCACATCCCATTGACACTTGACAATGAAGCAAGTGTCAAACAATGTGTCAAAAATTAGTGTACAAATAGCAAAGTTCAATCGGTAAGGACCTTGCTACATGTACACTATGGTGTACACTTTATTTTACACTTTGCCACGTGACATTACCCTGCTAGACAGCTTAAATTTGAAACAGTTTTCCCATACAATTGACACTTGACAACAATGCAAGTGTCAAACAATGTGTTAAAATTCAGTGTACAAATAGCAAAGTTCAATTGATAAGAACTTCGCAACATGTACACTACGGTGTACACTTTAGTTTACACTTTGCCACATGACATTACCCTGTTGGACAGTTTAAATTTCTAATAGTTTTCCCATCCAATTGATACTTGAAAACAATGAATGGTCGAACAACGAGTCAAAAATCAGTGTACAAATAGCAAAGTTCAATCGGTAAGAACCTTGCTACATTTACACTATGGTGTACACTTTATTTTACACTTTGCCACATGACCTTACCCTGTTGGACAGTTTAAATTTCAAATAGTTTTCCAATCCAATTGACACTTGACAACAATGGAAGAGTTAAACAACGTGTCAAAAATCAGTGTACAAATTGCAAAGTTCAATCGGTAAGAACCCTGCTTCTTGTACACTATGGTGTACACTTTAGTTTACACTTTGTCGTGTGACACATCAATATAGGATAGTTTAAATTTCAAATAGTTTTTACATCCAATTGACACTTGACAACAATGCAAGTGTCAAACAACATGTCAAAACTCGTGCACAAATAGCAAAGTTCAATCGGTATGGGCCACGCTACTTGTACACTATGGTGTACATTTTAGTTTACACTTTGCCACGTGACATTACCTCGCTGGGCAGTTTAAATTTCAAACAGTTTTCACATCCCATTGACACTTGACAATGAAGCAACTGTCAGACAATGTGTCAAAAATAAGTCCACAAATAGCAAATTTCGATCAGTAAGAACCGTGCTGCGTGTACACTTTAGTTTGCACTTTGTCACGTGACATTACCCTATTAGACAATTTAAATTTCAAACAGTTTCCCATCCTAATGACACCTAACAACAATGCAAGTGTCAAACAACGTGTCAAAAATCCGTGTACAAATCGCAAAGGTCAATCGGTAAAAACCTTACTGCATGTACACTTTGCCACGTAACATTATCCTGTTGGATAGTTTAAATTATAAATAGTTTTCCCATCCAATTGACACTTGACAACAATGCAAATGTCAAACAACATGTCAAAAAATAGTGTGCAAATGGCAAAGTCCAATCGGTAAGAACCTTGCGACATGTACACTATGGTGTATACTTTTGTTTACACTTTACCACGTGACATTACCTTGCTGGCCAGCTTAAATTTCAAACAATTTTCCCATCCAATTGACACTTGACAACAATGCATGTGTCAAACAACACGTAAAAAATCAGCGTACAAATAGTAAAGTTCAATCGATAAGAACCATGCTACATGTACACTATGGTGTACACTTTAGTTTACACCTTGCCACATGACCTTACCCTATCTGACAGTTTAAATTTCAAATAGTTTTCCCATCCAATTGATACTAGACAACAATGCATGTGTCAAACAATGTGTAAAAAATCAATGTACAAATAGCAAAGTTCAATCGGTAAGGACCTTGCTACATGTACACTATGGTGTACACTTTAGTTTACACTTTGCCAGGTGACATTAGCCTGTTGGACAACTTAAATTTCAAACAGTTCTCCCGTCCAATTGATACTTTCAAGCAACGTGACAAAAATCATTGTACAAATATCAAAGTTCAATCGGTAAGAACCCTACGACATGTACATTACGGTATACACTTTAGTTTACACTTTGCCACGTGACATTACCCTGTTGGATAGTTTAAATTTCAAACAATTTTTTCATGTAATTGACGCTCGACAACAATGCAAGTGTCGAACAACGTGTCAAAAATCAGTGTACAAATTGCAAAGTTCAATAGATAAGAACCTTGCTACATATACACTATAATATACACTTTAGTGTACAAATAGCAAAGTTCACGCGGTAAGAACTTTGCGACATGTACACTATGGTATACACTTTAGTTTATACTATACCACGTGACATTAGCCTATTGGACAGCTTAAATTTCAAATAGTTTTCTCATCCAATTGACACTTGACAACATTTCAAACAGTTTTCCCATCTTATTAACACTTGACAACAATGTAAACAATGCAAGTGTCGAACGACGTGTCAAAAATCAGTGTACAAGTAGCAAAGTTCAATCGGTAAGAACCTTCGACATGTATACTAAGGTGTACACTTTAGGTTAAATTTTACCACTTGACATTACCCTGCTGGACAGCATAAATTTCAAACAATTTTCTCATCTAATTGACACTTGACAACATTTCAAACAGTTTTCCCATCTTATTAACACTTGACAACAATGTAAACAATGCAAGTGTCGAACGACGTGTCAAAAATCAGTGTACAAGTAGCAAAGTTCAATCGGTAAGAACCTTCGACATGTATACTAAGGTGTACACTTTAGGTTAAATTTTACCACTTGACATTACCCTGCTGGACAGCATAAATTTCAAACAATTTTCTCATCTAATTGACACTTGACAACATTTCAAACAGTTTTCCCATCTTATTAACACTTGACAACAATGTAAACAATGCAAGTGTCGAACGACGTGTCAAAAATCAGTGTACAAGTAGCAAAGTTCAATCGGTAAGAACCTTCGACATGTATACTAAGGTGTACACTTTAGGTTAAATTTTACCACTTGACATTACCCTGCTGGACAGCATAAATTTCAAACAATTTTCTCATCTAATTGACACTTGACAACATTTCAAACAGTTTTCCCATCTTATTAACACTTGACAACAATGTAAACAATGCAAGTGTCGAACGACGTGTCAAAAATCAGTGTACAAGTAGCAAAGTTCAATCGGTAAGAACCTTCGACATGTATACTAAGGTGTACACTTTAGGTTAAATTTTACCACTTGACATTACCCTGCTGGACAGCATAAATTTCAAACAATTTTCCCATCATATTAACACTTGACAACAATGTAAGTATCAAACAACATGTCAAAAATTAGTGTACAAACAGCAAAGTTCAATCGGTAAGAACCTTTCTACATGTACATTATGGTGTACACTATAGTTTACACTTTGCTACGTGACCTTACCCTGTCTGGCAGTTTAAATTTCAAATAGTTTTCCCATCCAATTGATACAAGAAAACAATACATGTGTCAAAAAACGTGTCAAAAATCGGTGTACAAATAGTAAAGTTCAATAGGTAAGGACCTTGCTATATGTACACTATGGTGTAAACTTAAGTTTACACTATGCTATGTGGCGTTAGCCTATTGGACAGCTTAAATTTCAAATAGTTTTCACATCCTATTGACACTTGACAACCATGCAAGTATCAAACAACTTGTCAAAAATCAACGTACAAATATTAAAGTTCAATCGGTAAGAACCTTGCTACATGTACATTATGGTGTACACTTTAGTTTACCCTTTGCCACGTGACCTTACCCTATCTGACAGTTTAAATTTCAAATAGTTTTCCCATCCAATTGACACTTGACAACAATGCAAGTGTCAAACAACGTGTCAAAAATCAGTGTACAAACAACAAAGTTCAAATGGTAAGGACCTTGCGACATGTACCCTATGGTGCACACTTTAGTTTACACTTTGCCACATGACATTACCCTATTGGACAGTTTAAATTTCAAATAGTTTTCTCATCCAATTGACACTTGTCAACAATGCAAGTGTCAAACAATGTGTAAAAATCAGTGCACAAATAGCAAAGTTCAATCGGTATGGACCTCGCTACTTGTACACTGTGGTGTACACTTTAGTCTACAGTTTCCCACATGACATTACCTTGTTGGATAGTTTAAATTTCAAATAGATTTCACATCCTATTGACACTTGACAATAATCCAAGTGTTAAACAAATTGTCAAAAATAAGTGCACAAATAGCAAAGTTCGATCGATAAGAACCTTACAACATGTACACTTTGGTGTACACTTTAGTTTACACTTTGTCACGTGATATTATCCTGTTGTACAGTTTAAATTTAAAATAGATTTGCCATCCTACTGACACTTGACAACAATACAAGTGTCAAACAACTTGTCAAAAATCAGTGTACAAATAGCAAAGTTCAATCGGTAAGAACCTTGCGACATGTACACTATGGTGTACACTTTAGTTTACACTTTTACCACGTGACGTTACCTTACTGGACAGCTTAAATTTCAAACAATTTTCCCATCTAATTGACACTTAACAACAATGCAAGTGTCAAACAACGTGTCAAAAATCAGTGTACAAATATCAAAGTTCAATCGATAAGAACCTTACTACATGTACACTATGGTGTACACTTTAGTTTATACTATGCCACGTGACATTACCCCATTGGACAGTTTAAATTTCAAATAGTTTTCCCATCCTATTGACACTTGAGAACAATGCAAGTATTAAACAACGTGTCAAAAATTAGTATACAAATAGTAAAGTTCAATCGGTAAGAACCTTGCTACTTGTACATTATGGTGTACACTTTAGTTTAAACTTTGTCATGCGACCTTACCTTGTCTAACAGTTTAAATTTCAAATAGTTTTCCCATCTAATTGATACTAGACAACAATGCATGTGTCAAACAATGTGTCAAAAATCAGTGTATAAATAGCAAAGTTCAATCGGTATGCACCTTGCTACATGTATACTATGGTGTACACTTTAGTTTACACTTTGCCATGTGGCGTTAGCCTGTGGACAGCTTAAACTTCAAACAGTTTTTCCACCCAATTGATACTTTCAAGCTACGTGTCAAAAATCATTGTACAAATAGCAAAGTTCAATCAGTATGAACCTCGCGACATGTACACTACGGTATACACTTTAGTTTACATTTTGCCACGTGACATTACCTTGTTGGACAGTTTAAATTTCAAACAATTTTTCCACCGAATTGACGCTTGATAACAATACAAGTGCCGAACAACGTGTCAAAAATCAGTGTTCAAATTGCAAAGTTCAATCAATAAGATCCTTGTTTCATGCACACTATCGTGTACACTTTACCATATGACACATCCCTGTAGGATAGTTTAAATTTCAAACAATTTTTCCACCCAATTGAGGCGTGACAACAATGCAAGTGTCGAACAACGTGTCAAAAATCAGTGTACAAATTGCAAAGTTCCATGGGTATGGACCTCGCTGCATGTACACTGTAGTGTACACATTAGTTTACACTTTGCCGCGTGACATTATCCTGTCGGACAATTTAGATTTTAAACAGCTTTCCCGTCTAATTGGCACTTGACAACAATGCAAGTATCAAACAACGTGTCAAAAATCAGTATACAAATAGCATGTTCAATCGGTAAGAACCTCGCGGCATGTGCACTATGGTGTACACTTATGTTTACACTTTGCCACGTGACATTACCTTGCTGGACAGCCTAAATTTCAAACAATTTTCCCATCCAACTGACACTTGACAACAGCACAAGTGTCAAACAATGTGTCAAAAATCAGTGCACAAATAGCAAAGTTCAATCGGTAAGAACCTTGCGACATGTATACTATGGTGTATACTTTAGTTTACACTTTACCACATGACATTACCTTACTGGACAGCTTAAATTTCAAACAATTTTCTGATCCAATTGACACTTGAAAACAATTGAGTGTCAAACAACATGTCAAATATCAGTGTACAAATAGCAAAGTTCAATCGGTAAGAACCTTGCTACATATGCACTATGGTGTACACTTTAGTTTACACTATGCCACTTGACATTACCCTATCGGACATTTTAAATTTCAAATAGTTTTCCCATCTTCATGACACTTGACAACAACGCAAGTATCAAACAACGTGTCAAGAATCAGTGTACAAATAGTAAAGTTCAATCGGTAAGAACGTTGCAACATGTACACTACGGTGTCCACTTTAGTTTACACTTTGCCACGTGATATTGCTTTGCTGGACAGCTTAAATTTCAAACAATTTTCCCATCTAATTGACACTTGACAACAACGCAAGTGTCAAACAACATTTCAAAAAACTATGGTGTACACTTTAGTTTACACTATGCCACTTGACATTACCCTATCGGACAGTTTAAATTTCGAACAGTTTTCCCATCTTAATGACACTTGACAACAATCGTGTCAAGAATCAGTGTACAAAAAGCAAAGTTCAATCGGTAAGAACGTTGCAATATGTACACTTTAGTTTACACTTTACCACATGACATTACCTTGCTGGACAGCTTAAATTTCAAACAATTTTCCCATCTAATTGACACTTGACAACAACGCAAGTGTCAAACAACATTTCAAAAAACTATGGTGTACACTTTAGTTTACACTATGCCACTTGACATTACCCTATCGGACAGTTTAAATTTCGAACAGTTTTCCCATCTTAATGACACTTGACAACAATCGTGTCAAGAATCAGTGTACAAAAAGCAAAGTTCAATCGGTAAGAACCTTTCTACATATGCGCTATGGTGTACACTTTAGTTTACACTATGCCACTTGACATTACCCTATCGGACAGTTTAAATTTCAAACAGTTTTCCCATCTTAATGACACTTGACAACAATCGTGTCAAGAATCAGTGTACAAATAGCAAAGTTCAATCGGTAAGAACGTTGCAACATGTACACTTTAGTTTACACTTTGCCACGTGACATTGCCTTGCTAGATAGCTTAAATTTCAAACAATTTTCCCATCTAATTGACACTTGACAATAACGCAAGTGTCAGACAACGTGTCAAAAATAAGTGTACAAATAGCAAAGTTCAATCGGAAAGAACCTTGCGACATGTACACTATGGTGTACATTTTAGTTTACACTTTACCATGTGACCTTACCCTGTCTGACAATTTAAATTTCAATTAGTTTTCCCATCCAATTGATACTAGACAACAATGCATGTGTCAAACAATGCGTCAAAAATCAGTGTACAAATAGCAAAGTTCAATCGGTAAGAACCTTGCGACATGTACACTATGGTGTATACTTTAGTTTACCCTTTACCACATGACATTACCTTCCTGGACGGCTTAAATTTCAAACAAATTTCCCATCCAATTGACACTTGACAACAACATAAGCATCAAACAACGTGTCAAAAATTAGTGAACAAATTACAAATTTCAATCGGTAAGAACCTTGCGACATGTACACTATGGTGTACACTTTAGTTTACACTTTACCACGTGACCTTACCCTATCTGACATTTTAAATTTCAAACAGTTTTCCCATCCAATTGACACTTGACAACAATGTAAGTGTCAAACAACGTGTCAAAAATCAGTACACAAACAACAAAATTCAATCGGTATGGACCTCGCTACTTGTACACTATGGTGTACACTTTAGTTTACACTTTACCACGTGACCTTACCCTATCTGACATTTTAAATTTCAAACAGTTTTCCCATCCAATTGACACTTGACAACAATGTAAGTGTCAAACAACGTGTCAAAAATCAGTACACAAACAACAAAATTCAATCGGTATGGACCTCGCTACTTGTACACTATGGTGTACACTTTAGTTTACACTTTACCACGTGACCTTACCCTATCTGACATTTTAAATTTCAAACAGTTTTCCCATCCAATTGACACTTGACAACAATGTAAGTGTCAAACAACGTGTCAAAAATCAGTACACAAACAACAAAATTCAATCGGTATGGACCTCGCTACTTGTACACTATGGTGTACACTTTAGTTTACACTTTTCCATGTGACATTACCCTGTTGGATAGTTTAAATTTCAAACAGTTTTCACATCCTATTGACACTTGACAATAATGCAAGTGTTAAACAACGTGTCAAAAAAGAATGCACAAATAGCAAAGTTCAATCGGTAAGAACCTTGCTACATGTACACTTTGGTGTATACTTTAGTTTACACTTTGTCACGTGACATTACCCTGTTCTACAGTTTAAATTTGAAGCAGTTTTCCCATCCTATTGACACTTGACAACAATGCAAGTGTCAAACAACATGTCAAAAATCATTGTACAAATAGTAAAGTTCAATCGGTAAGAACTTTGCGACATATACACTATGGTGTACACTTTAGTTTGCACTTTAACACATGACATTACCTTGCTGGATAGCTTAATTTTCAAACAATTTTCTCATCCAATTGACACTTGACAACAATGCAAGTGTCAAACAACATGTCAAAAATCTGGGTTCAAATAGCAAAGTTCAATCGGTAAGAACTTTGCGACATGTACACTATGGTGTATACTTTTGTTTACACTTTACCACATGACATTACCTTGCTAGACAGCTTAAATTTCAAACGATTTTCCCATCCAATTGACACTTGACTCATCCAATTGACACTTGACTCATCCAATTGACACTTGACTCATCCAATTGACACTTGACTCATCCAATTGACACTTGACTCATCCAATTGACACTTGACTCATCCAATTGACACTTGACTCATCCAATTGACACTTGACTCATCCAATTGACACTTGACTCATCCAATTGACACTTGACTCATCCAATTGACACTTGACTCATCCAATTGACACTTGACTCATCCAATTGACACTTGACAACATTGCAAGTGTCAAACAACATGTCAAAAATCTGGGTTCAAATAGCAAAGTTCAATCGGTAAGAACTTTGCGACATGTACACTATGGTGTACACTTTAGTTTACACTTTGCCATGTGACGTTAGCCTGTTGGATAGCTTAAATTTCAAACAGTTTTCCCATCCAATTTATACTTTCAAGCTACGTGTCAAAAATCATTTTACAAATAGCAAAGTTCAATCGATAAGAACCCTACGACATGTACACTACGGTGTACACTTTAGTTTAGCCTTTGCCACGTGACATTACCCTATTGGACTGTTTAAATTTCAAACAATTTTTCCACCCAATTGATGCTTGACAACAATGCAGGTGTCGAACAACGTGTCAAAAATCAGTGTACAAATTGCGAAGTTCAGTCGATAAGAACCTTGTTTCATTTACACTATGGTATACACTTTAGTCTACACTTTGCCACGTGACACATCCCTATAGGACAGTTTAAATTTCAAACAATTTTTCCACCCAATTGAAGCTTGACAATAATGTAAGTGTCGAGCAACGTGTGAAAAATCAGTGTACAAATTGCAAAGTTCTATGGGTATGGACCTCGCTACATGTACACTGTGGTGTACACTTTAGTTAACACTTTGCCATGTGACATTAGCCTGTTGGACTATTTAAATTTCAAACAGTGTTTCCATCCAATTTACACTTGACAACAATGCAAGTGTCAAACAACGTGTCAAAAATCACTGGACAAATAGCATAGTTCAATCCGTAAGAACCTCGCGACATGTGCACTATGGTGTATACCTTAGTTTACACTTTACAACGTGAGATTACCTTGCTGGACAGCTTAAATTTCAAACAATTTTCCCATGCAATTGACACTTGACAACAATGCAAGTGTCAAACAACGTGTCGAAAATCAGTGTACAAATAGCAAAGTTCATTCGATAAGAACCTTGCTACATGTATACTATGGTGTACGCACTTTAGTTTATGCTTTGCCACGTGACATTAGCCAGTTGGGCATTATAAATTTCAAATAGTTTTCCCATCCAATTGATACTCGACAACAATGAAAGTGTCAAACAATGTGTAAAAAATCAGTGTACAAATAGCTTGACTACAATGCAAGTAATAAACAACATGTCAAAAATAATTGTACAAATGGCAAAGTTCAATCGGTAAAAACCTTACTACATATACACAATGGTGTACACTTTAGTTTACACTATGCCACGTGACATTACCCCGTTGGACAATTTAAATTTCAAATGGTTTTCCTATCCTATTGACACCTGACAACAGTGCAAGTATCAAACAACGTGTCAAAAATCAGTGTGCAAATAGCAAAGTTCAATCGGTAAGAACCTTGCGACATGTACACTATGGTGTACACTTTAGTTTACACTTTGCCACGTGACATTACCTTGCTGGACAGCTTAAATTTCAAACAACTTTCCCATCTAATTGACACTTGACAACAACAAAAGTGTGAAACAACGTGTCGAAAATCAGTGTACAAATAGCAAAGTTCATCGATAAGAACCTTAAGACATGTACAGTACGGTTTACACTTTACCACGTGACCTTACCCTGTCTGATAGTTTAAATTTCAAATAATGCATGTGTCAAACAATGTGTCAAAAATCTGTATACCAATAGCAAAGTTCAATCGGTAAGGACCTTGCTACACGTACATTATAGTGTACACTTTTGTTTACAATTTGCCATGTGATGTTAGCCTATTCGACAGCTTAAATTTCAAACAGTTTTCCCATCCAATTGATACTTTCAAACAACGTGTCAAAAATTATTGTACAAATAGCAAAGTTCAATCGGTAAGAACCCCGCGACATGTACACTACGTTGTGCACTTTAGTTTACACTTCACCACGTGACACTACCTTGTTAGACAGTTTAAATTTCAAACAATTTTTCCACCCAATTGATGCTTGACAACAATGCAAGTGTCAAACAATGTGTCAAATATAAGTGTACAAATTGCAAAGTTCAATCGATAAGAACCTTGTTTCATGAACACTATGGTGTACACTTTAGTCTACACTTTGCCACGTGACACATCCCTGTAGGATAGTTTAAATTTCAAATAGTTTTTGCACCCAATCGACACTTGACAGCAATGCAAGTATCAAACATGTCAAAAATTAGTGTACAAATAGCATAGTTCAATCGGTAAGAACCTTGCGACATGTGAACTATGGTGTACACCTTAGTTTACCCTTTGGCACTTGACATTACCTTGCTGGGCAGCTTAAGTGTCAAACAATTTTCCCATCCAATTGACACTTGATAACAATGCAAGTGTCAAACAACGTGTCGAAAATCAGTGTACAAATAACAAAATTCAATTGGTAAAAACCTTACGACATGTACACTATCATGTACACTTTAGTTTAGACTTTACCATGTGAAATTACCTTGCTAGATAGCTTAAATTTCAGACAATTTTCCCATCCAATTGACACTAGACAACAATGCAAGGGTCAAACAACATGTCAAAAATCAGTGTACTAATACCAAAGTTCAATCGGTAAGAACGTTGCTACATATACACTATGGTGTACACTTTAGTTTACACTTTGTCACGTGACATTACCTTGCTGGACAGCTTAAATTTCAAACAATTTTCCCATCCAATTGACACTAGACAACAATGCAAGGGTCAAACAACATGTCAAAAATCAGTGTACTAATACCAAAGTTCAATCGGTAAGAACGTTGCTACATATACACTATGGTGTACACTTTAGTTTACACTTTACCACGTGACCTTACCTTGTCTGACAGTTTAAATTTCAAATAGTTTTCACATCCAATTGATATTACACAACAAAACATTGGTCAAACAACGTGTTAAAAATCAGTGTACAAATAGCAAAGTTCAATCGGTAAGAACCCCACGACATGTACACCATGGTGTACATTTTAGTTTACAATTTGCCACGTGACATAACACTGTTGGACAGTTTAAATTTCAAACAATTTTTCCACCCAATTGAAGCTTCACAATAATGCAAGTGCCGAACAACATGTCACAAATCAGTGTACAAATTGCAAAGTTCTATGGGTATGGACCTCGCTGAATGTACACTATGGTATACACTTTAGTTTACACTTTAACATGTGACATTACCCTATTGGACAGTTTAAATTTCAAACTGTTATCCAATCCAATTGACACTTGACAACAGTACAAGTGTCAAATATTAGGTCAAAAATTAGTGTACAAATAGCAAAGTTCACGCGGTAAGAACTTTGCGACATGTACACTATGGTGTAAACTTCAGTTTACTTTTTGCCACGTGACATTACCCTGTTGGACAGTTTAAATTTCAAATAGTTTTCCCATCCAATCGACACTTGATAACAATGCAAGTGTCAAACAACGTGCCAAAAATAAGTGTATAAATAGCAAAGTTCAATCGGTAGGAACCTTGCGACATGTACACTATGGTGTAATCTTTAGTTTACACTTTGCAAAGTGACATTATGCTGTTGGACGGTTTAAATTTCAAACAGTTTTCCCACCCAATTGACACCTGACTACAGTGCAAATGTTAAACAACATGTCAAAAATTAGTGTACAAATAGCAAAGTTCGACCGGTAAGAACCTTGCTACATGTACACTATGGTGTACACACATTAGTTTACACTTTGTCACATGACATTACCCAGTTGGACGGTTTAAATTTCAATCAATTTTCCCATCCAATTGGCACTTGACAACAATGCAAGAGTCAAACACCGTGTCAAAAATTAGTGTACATATAGCAAAATTCAATCGGTAAGAATCTTGCTACATGTTCACTATGGTGTACACTTTAGTTTACACATTTCCATGTGTCATTACCCTATTGGATAGTTTAAATTTCAAGTAATTTTCCCATCCAATTGACACTTAAAAACAATTTATGTGTCAAACAACGTCTCCAAAATTACTGTACGAATAGTAAAGTTCAATCGGTAAGAACCTTGTTACATGTACACTATGGTGTACACACTTTAGTTTACACTTTGCCATGTGACATTATCCTGTTGGACAGTTTAAATTTCAAACTGTTTTCCCATCCAATTGACACTTGACAACAATGTAAGTGTCAAACAACATGTCATAAATTAGTGTACGAATAGCAAAGTTCAATCGATAAGGTCCTTACTACATTTACACTTCGACGTACACTTTAGTTTACACTTTGCCACGTGGCATTACCCTATTGGACAGTTTAAATTTCAAATAGTTTTACCATCCTAGTGACCCTTGAAAACAACGCAAGTGTCAAACAACGTGTCAAAAATCAATGTAGAAATAGCAAAGTTCAATCAGTAAGAATCTTGCTACATGTTCACAATGGTGTACACTTTAGTTTATACTTTGCCATGTGACATTACCCTGTTGGATAGTTAAAACTTCAAATAGTTTTCCCATCCAATTGACACTTGACAACAATACAGGTGACAAACAACGTGTCAAAAATTAGTGCACAAATAGCAAAGTTCAATCGGAAAGAACATTGTAACATGTGCACTATGGTGTACACACTTTAGGCCACACTTTGCCACTTGGCATTACCCTGTTGGACCGTTTAAATTTTAGACAGTTTTCCCATCCAATTGACACTTGACAACAATTCAAGTGTCAAACAATGCGTCAAAAATCAGTGTACAAATACCAAAGTACAATCGGTAAGAATCTTGCGACATGTACACTATGGTGTACACTTTAGTTTACACATTGTCACGTGACATTACCCTGTTTGACCGTTTAAATTTCAAATAATTTTCACACCCAATTGACACTTGACAACAATGCAAGTGTCAAACAGCGTGTTAAAAATTAGTATACAAATAGCAAAGTTCATTCGGTAAGAACCTTGCAACATGTACACAATAGTGTACACTTTAGTTTACACTTTGCCATGTGATGTTACCCTGTTGGACAATTTGAATTTCAAATAGTTTTCTCGTCCAATTGATACTTGACAGTAATGCTAGTGGAAAACTACGTGTCAAAAATCAGTGTACAAATAGCACAGTTCAATCGGTAAGAACCTTGCGACATGTACAATATGGTGTACACTTTAGTTTACACTTTGCCACGTGACATTACCCTATTGGACAGTTTAAATTTCAAATAGTGTTCAAATCCAATTGACACTTGACAACATTGCAAGTATCAAACAACGTGTCAAAAATCAGTGTACAAATATCAAAATTCGATCGATAAGAACCTTGCTTCATCTAGATTATGGTGTACACACTTTAGTTTACACTTTGCCACGTGACCTTACCCTGTTGGACAGTTCAAATTTTAAATAGTTTTTCCATCCAATTGACACTCGACAAAAAGTCAAGTGTCAGACAACGTGTCAAAAATCAGTGTACAAATAGCAAAGTTCAATCGGTGAGAACCTTGCTACATGTACATTATGGTGTAGACGCTTTAGTTTACACTTTGCGTCATGACATTACCCCGTTAGACAGTTTAAATTTCAAACGATTTTCCCAACCAATTGACACTTGACAATAGTGGAAGTGTCAATCAACATGTCAAAAATCAATGTACAAATAGCAAATTGATAAGAACTTTGCTACATGTACACTATTGTGTACACTTTAGTTTACACTTTGCCACGGGACATTACCCTGTTAGACTATTTAAATTTCAAATAGTTTTCTCATCCAATTGACACTTGATAACAATGCATGTGTCAAACAACGTGTTAAAAATCAGTATATAAATAGCAAAGTTCAATCTGTAAGAACCTTGCTACATGTACACTATGGTGTACACACTTTAGTTTAAACTTTGCCACATGACATTACCATGTTGGATAGTGTAAATTTCAAATAGTTTTCCCATCCAATCGACACTTGACAATGCAAGTGTCAATCAACGTGTCAAAAATCTGTGTACAAACAGCAAAGTGTAATCGGTATGAAATTCGCGACATGTACACTACGGTGTACACTTTAGTTTACACTTTGCCACATTACATTACCCTATTGTACCGTTGAAATTTCAAAAAGTTTTCCCATCCAATTGACACTTGACAACAATGCATGTGTCAAACAATGTGTCAAAAATTAGTGTACAAATAGCGAAGTTCAATCTGTGATTACCTTGCTACATGTACACTATGGTGTACACACTTTAGTTAATACTTTGCCATGTGACATATCCTTGTTGGACAGTTTAAATTTCAAATAGTTTTCCCATCGAATTGACACTTGACAACAACTTAAGTGTCAAATAAAGATTCAAAAATCAATGTTCAAATAGCAAAGTTAAATCAGTGAGAACCTTGCTACATATACACTATGGTGTACACACTTTAGCTGACACTTTACCATCAGACATTATCCCCTTGGACAGTTTAAGTTTTAAACAATTTTTCCATCCAATTGACTCTTGACAACAATGCAAGAGTCAATCAACGTGTCAAAAGTTAGTGTACAAAGCGTGAAGTTCAATCGGTAAGAGGCTTGCTATATGTACACTATGGTGTACACACTTTAGTTTGCATTTTGCTACTAGACATTATCCTATTGGACAGTTTAAATTTAGAACAGTTTTCCCATCCAATGGACACTTGGCAACAATGCAAGTGTGAAACAACATGTTAAAATTCTGTGTACAAATAGCGAAGTTCAATCGGTAAGGACCTTACTACACGTACACTATAGTGGACAGTTTAGTTTACACTTTGCCACGTGACATTACTCGGTCGGACCATTTAAATTTCAAACAATTTTCTCATCCAATTGACACGTGACAACAATTCAAGTGTTAAACAATGTGTCAAAAATTAGAGTACAAATAGAAAAATACAATCGGTAAGAACCTTGCGACATGTACACTATGGTGTACACACTTTAGTTTACATTTTGCTACTCGACATTACCCTATTGAACAGTTTAAATTTCAAATAGTTTTCCCATCCAACTGACACTTGACAACAATGCAAGTGTCAAACAGCGTGTTAAAAATCAGTATACAAATAGCAAAGTTCAATTGGTGAGAACCTTACTACATGTACACTATGGTGTACACACTTTAGTTTACATTTTGCTACTCGACATTACCCTATTGAACAGTTTAAATTTCAAATAGTTTTCCCATCCAACTGACACTTGACAACAATGCAAGTGTCAAACAGCGTGTTAAAAATCAGTATACAAATAGCAAAGTTCAATTGGTGAGAACCTTACTACATGTACACTATGGTGTACACACTTTAGTTTACATTTTGCTACTCGACATTACCCTATTGAACAGTTTAAATTTCAAATAGTTTTCCCATCCAACTGACACTTGACAACAATGCAAGTGTCAAACAGCGTGTTAAAAATCAGTATACAAATAGCAAAGTTCAATCGGTAAGAACCTTGCGACATGTACACTATGGTGTAACTTTAGTTTACACTTTACCACATGACATTACCCTGTTGGACCGTTTAAATTTCAAACAATTTCCCCATCCAATTGACACTTGACAACAATGCAAGTATCAAACAACGTGTCAAAAATCAGTGTACAAATAGAAAAGTTCAATCGGTAAGAACCTTACTACATGTACACTATGGTGTACACACTTTAGTTTACATTTTGCTACTCGACATTACCCTATTGGACAGTTTAAACTTCGAATAGTTTTCCCATCTAATTGACACTTGAGAACAATGCAAGTGTCAAACAACGTGTTAAAAATCAGTGTACAAATAGCTAAGTTCAATCCGTAAGGACCTGTCACATGTAAACTATAGTGTACTGCTTAGTTTACACTTTGGCACGTGACAATACCCTGTCGGACCGATTAAATTTCAAACAATTTTCCCATCCAATTGACACTTGACAACAATGCGTGTGTCATACAATGTGTCAAAAACCATTGTTCAAATAACAAAGTTCAATCGGTGAGAACCTTGATACATGTACACATTGGCGTACACACTTTAGTTTACACTTTTCCATGTGACAATATCCCACTGGACAGTTTAAATTTCAAACAGTTTTTCGATCCAATTGACACTTGACAACAACGCAAGTGTCAATCAACGTGTCAAAAATCAGTGTACAAAAAATAAAGTGAAATCGATAAGAACCTCGTGATATATACACTACGGTATACACTTTAGTTTACACTTTGCCACGTGACATTGCCAGTTGGACCATTTAAATTTCAAACAGTTTTCCCATCCAATTGACACTTGACAACAATTCAAGTGCAAATAACGTGTCAAAAATTAGTGTACAAATAGCAAAGTTCAATCAATAAGAACATTGCTACATGTACGATATGGTGTACACTTTAGTTTACACTTTGACAAGTGACATTACCCTGTTGGATTGTTTAAATTTCAAAGAGTTTTCCCATCCAATTGACATTTGACTACAATTCAAGTGTCAAATAACATGTCAAAAATCAGTGTACAAATAGCAAAGTCCAATCAGTAAGAACATTGCTACATGTCCACTATGGTGTACACTTTAGTTTACATTTTGCTACTCGACATTACCCTCTTGGATAGTCTAAATTACAAAAGTTTTTCCATCCAATTGACACTTGACTACAATTCAAGTGTCAAATAACATGTCAAAAATCAGTGTACAAATAGCAAAGTCCAATCAGTAAGAACATTGCTACATGTCCACTATGGTGTACACTTTAGTTTACACTTCGCCACGTAACATTATCCTATTGAACAGTTTAAATTTCAAACAATTTTCTCACCCAATTGACACTTGACAACAATGCAAGTGTCAAACAATGTGTCAAAAATTAGTGTATAAATAGAAAAGTTCAATCGGTATGAACCTTGCTACATGTACACTATGGTGTATACACTTTAGTCTACATTTTGCTACTCGACATTACCCTCTTGGATAGTCTAAATTTCAAAAGTTCTCCCATCCAATTGACACTTGACAACAATGCAAGTGTTAAACAATGTGTCAAAAATAAGGGTACAAATAGCAAAGTTCAATCGATAAGGACCTTGCTACATGTACACTATAGTGTGTATTTTAGTTTACGCCCAAGTGCGACTTTTGGCTTGAACGAGTTGGATTTCTTGGACATGTAGTTACTGCCCAAGGGATTGAATTAGATCTAGCAAAAGTAGAAGCAGTAACCAACTGGAAAGTGCCAACAAATGCTGGTGAAGTATGGAGTTTTTTACACTTTACCACGTGGCAGTATCCCATTGGACAGTTTAAATTTCAAACAGTCTATCAATCCAATTGACACTTGACAACAATCCAAGTGTCAATCAACGTGTCAAAAATTAGTGTACAAATAACTAAGTGAAATCGATAAAAACCTCGTGACATGTACACTATGGTGTACACTTTAGTTTACACTTTGCCACTTGACATTACCCTGTTGGACCATTTAAATTTCAAACAGTTTCCCCATCCAATTGACACTTGACAACAATGCATGTGTCAAACAACGTGTCAAAAATCAGTGTACAAATAGTAAAGTTCAATTGGTGAGAACCTTGCTACATGTACACTATGGTGAACACACATTAGTTTACACTTTGACAAGTGACATTACCCTGCTGGATAGTTCAAATTTTAAATAGTTTTCCCATGCAATTGACACTTGACAACAATTCAAGTGTCAAACAAAGAATCAAAAATCAGTGTACAAATAGCAAAGTACAATCGGTAAGAACCTTGCGACATGTACACTATGGTGTACACTTTCGTTTACACATTGTCACGTGACATTACCCTGTTCGACCATTTAAATTTCAAACAATTTTCCCACCTAATTGACCCTTGACAACAATGCAAGTGTCAAATAGCGTGTTAAAAATTAGTATACAAATAGCAAAGTTCATTCGGTAAGAACCTTGAAACATGTACACAATAGTGTACACTTTAGTTTACACTTTGCCACGTGACATTACCCTGTCGGACAGTTTGAATTTCAATCAATTTTCCCGCCCAATAAACAATTGACAACAATGCAAGTGCCAAACAACATGTCAAAAATTAGTGTACAAATAGGAATGTTCAATCGATAAGAACCTTGCTACATGTACACTATGGTATACACACTTTAGTTTACATTTTGCTACTAGACATTACCCTATTGGACATTTTAAATTTCGAACAGTTTTTCCATCCAATGTACACTTGCCAACAATGCAAGTGTCAAGCAACGTGTTAAAAATCATTGTACAAACAGTGAAGTTCAACCGATAAGGACCTTGCTACATGTATACTATAGTGTACAGTTTAGTTTACACTTTGCCACGTGACATTACTCGGTCGGACCGTTTAAATTTCAAATAGTTTTCCCATCTAATTAACACTTGACGACAATGCATTTTTCAAACAACGTGCCAAAAATCAGTGTACAAGTAGCAAAGCTCAATCGGTGAGAACCTTGCTACATGTACACTACGGTGTACACACTTTAGTTTACACTTTGGTACGTGAAACTATCCCATTGGACAGTTTAAATTTCAAACAGCTTTCTCATCCAATTGACACTTGACAACAATTCAAGTGTCAAACAACGTGTCAAAAATCATTGTACAAATAGCAAAGTACAATCAGTAAAAACCTTGCTACATGTACACTGTGGTGTACACACTTTAGTTTACATTTTGCTACTCGACATTACCCTATTGTACAGTTTAAATTTCAAACACTTTTCCCATCTAATTGACACTTGACAACAATGTAAGTGTCAAACACTGTGTTAAAAATCAGTATAAAAATACAAAGTTCAGTCGGTTAGGACCTTGTTACATGTACACTATAGTGTACACTTTAGTTTACACTTTGCCACGTGACATTACCCGGTTGGAATATTTAAATTTTAAACAGTTTTCCCATCCAATTGACACTTTACAACAATGCATGTTTCAAAAATCAGTGTACAAATAGCAAAGTTCAATCGGTGAGAACCTTGCTACACGTACACTATGGTGTACACACTTTAGTTTACACTTTGCCACGTGACATTAC
>NW_019228344.1:75252-100146 GCF_002742605.1 Olea europaea var. sylvestris
CTACATGTACACTATGGTGTACACACTTTAGTTTACATTTTGCTACTCGACATTACACTATTGGACAGTTTAAACTTCGAACAGTTTTCCCATCCATTTGACACTTGAGAACAATGAAAGTGTCAAACAATGTGTTAAAAATCAGTGTACAAATAGCGAAGTTCAATCCGTAAAGACCTTGCTACATGTACCCTATAGTGTACAGTTTTGTTTACACTTTAGCGCGTGACATTATCCTGTTGGACCGTTTAAATTTCAAACAATTTTCCCATCCAATTGACACTTGACAACAATGCGTGTGTCATACAATGTGTCAAAAATTAGTGTACAAATAGCAAAGTTCAATCGGTGAGAAACTTGATATATGTATACAATGGCATACACACTTTGGTTTACACTTTGCCATGTGACAATATCCCATTGGACAGTTTAAATTTCAAACAGTTTTCAAATCCAATTCACACTTGACAACAATCCAAGTGTCAATCAACGTGTCAAAAATTAGTGTACAAATAACAAAGTGAAATCGGTAAGAACCTCGTGATATGTACACTATGGTGTACACTTTAGTTTACACTTTGCTACGTGACATTGCCATGTTGGACTATTTAAATTTTAAACAGTTTTCCTATCCAATTGACACTTGACAACAGTTCAAGTGTCAAATAATGTGTCAAAAATCAGTGCACAAATAACAAAGTTCAATCAGTAAGTACATTGCTACATGTACACTACTGTGTACACTTTACTTTACACTTTGACAAGTGACATTACCCTGTTGGATAGTTTAAATTTCAAACTATTTTCCCATCCAATTGACACTTGACAACAATTCAAGTGTCAAATAACGTGTCAAAAATTAGTGTACAAATAGCAAAGTTCAATTGGTAAGAACATTGCTACGTGTACACTATGGTGTACACTTTAGTTTACCCTTTGCCACGTAACATTATCCCATTGAACAATTTAAATTTCAACCAGTTTCCCATCCAATTGACACTTGACAATAATGCAAGTGTGAAACAAAGTGTCAAAAATTAGTGTACAAATAGCAATGTTCAACCGGTCAGAACATTACGACATGTACACTATGGTGTACACTTTAGTTTACATTTTGCCACGTAACATTACCCTGTTGGACCGTTTAAATTTCGAACAATTTACCCACCCAATTGACACTAGACAATAATACAAGTGTCAAACAACGTGTCAAAAATAGTGTACAAATCGAAAAGTTCAATCTGAAAGAAGATTGCTACATGTACACTATGGTGTACACACTTTAGTTTACATTTTTCTACTCGACATTACCCTATTGGATAGTCTAAATTTCGAACAGTTTTCCCATCCAATTGACACTTGACAACAATGCAAGTGTCAAACAACGTGTTAAAAATAAGTGTACAAATAGCGAAGTTCAATCGGTAAGGATCTTGCTACATGTACACTATAGTTTACAGTTTAGTTTACACTTTGGCACGTGACATTACCTTTTTGCACCGTTCAAATTTAAAACAGTTTTCCCATCCAATTGACACTTGACAACAATGCGTGTGTCATACAACGTGTCAAAAATCAGTGTACAAATAGGAAAGTTCAATTGGTGAGAACCTTGCTACATGTACACTATGGTGTACACACATTAGTTTACACTTTGACAGGTGACATTACCCTGTTGGATAGTCTAAATTTCAAATAGTTTTCCCATCCAATTGATACTTGACAACAATTCAAGTGTCAAACAGCGTGCCAAAAATCAATGTACAAATAGCAAAGTACAATCGATAAGAACCTTGTGACATGTACACTATGGTGTACACTTTAGTTTACACATTGCCACGTGACATTACCCTATTAGACCGTTTAAATTTCAAACAATTTTCTCACCCTATTGACACTTGACAACAATGCAAGTGTCAAACAACGTGTCAAAAATTAGTGTACAAATAGAAAAGTTCAATCGATAAGAACCTTGCTATATGTGCACTATGGTCTGCACACTTTAGTTTACATTTTGCTACTCAACATTACCCTATTGGACAGTTTAAATTTTGACCAGTTTTCCCATCCAATGGAAACTTGGAAACATTGCAAGTGTCAAACAACTTGTGAAAAATTATTGTACAAATAGCAAAGTTCAATCGGTAAGAACATTGCTACATGTACACTATGGTGTACACTTTAGTTTATACTTTGCCGCGTGCATTATCCCGTTGGACAGTTTAAACTTCAACCAATTTTTCAATCCAATTGACACTTGACAACAACAAAAGTGTGAAACAACGTGTAAAAAATAGTGTACAAATAGCAATGTTCAATCAGTAAGAACCTTGCGACATGTACACTATGGTGTACACTTTAGTTTACACTTTGCCACGTAACATTACCTTGTTGGACCGTATAAGTTTGAAACAATTTTCCCACCCAATTGACACTTGACAACAATGCAAGTGTCAAACAATATGTCAAAAATCAGTGTACAAATAGCAAAGTACAATCGGTAAGAACCTTGCTACATGTACACTATGGTGTACACACTTTAGTTTACATCTTGCTACTCGACATTACCCTATTGAACGGTTTAAATTTCAAACAGTTTTTCCATCCAATTGACACTTGACAACAAGGCAAGTATCAAGCAGTGTGTTAAAAATCAGTCTGGAAATAGGAAAGTTCAATCGGTTAGGACCTTGCTGCATGTACACTATAGTATACACTTTAGTTTACACTTTGTCACGTGACATTACCCTGTTGGAATGTTTAAATTTCAAACAGTTTTCCCATCCAATTGACACTTTACAACAATGCATGTGTCAAGCTGTGTGTCAAAAATCAGTGTACAAATAGCAAAGTTCAATCGGTGAGAACCTTGCTACATGTACACTATGGTGTACACACTTTATTTTACACTTTGTCACGTGACATTACCTTGTTGGACCATTTAAATTTCAAGCAGTTTTACCATCGAATTGACACTTGACAAGGATGCATGTGTCAAATAACTGGTCAAAAATCAGGGTACAAATAGCAAAGTTCAATTGGTGAGAACCTTGCTACATGTACACTACGGTGTAAACACATTAGTTTAAACTTTGACACGTAACATTACCATGTTGGACAGTTTAAATTTCAAACAGTTTTCTCATCCAATTGACACTTGATAACAATGCAAGTGCCAAACAACGTGTTAAAAATCAATGTACAAATAGCAAAGTTCAATCGCTAAGAACCTTGCGACATGTACACTATGGTGTAACTTTAGTTTACACTTTGCCACGTGACATTACCCTGTTCGACAGTTTAAATTTCAAACAATTTTCCCATCCAATTGACACTTGACAATAATGCAAGTGTCAAACAACGTTTCAAAAATTAGTGTGCAAATAGAAAAGTTCAATCGGTAAGAACCTCAGTCCATGTACACTATGGTGTACACACTTTAGTTTACATTTTGCTACTCGACATTAACCTATTGGACAATTTAAATTTCAAACAGTCTTTCCATCCAATTGACACTTGACAACAATGCTAGTGTCAAACAATGTGTTAAAAATCAGTGTACTAGAGAAGTTCAATCAGTAAGGACCTTGCTACATGTACACTATAGTGTACAGTTTAGTTTACACTTTGGCACGTGACATTACCCTGTTGGACCGTTTAAATTTCAAACAATTTTCCCATCCAATTAACACTTGACAACAATGTAAGTGTCAATCAATGTGTCAAAAATTAGTGTACAAATAACAAAGTGAAATTGGTAAGAACCTCGCGATATGTGCACTATGGTCTACACTTTAGTTTACACTTTGTCTGGTGACATTGCCCTGTTGGACCATTTAAATTTTAAACAATTTTCCCATCCAATTGACACTTGACAACAATTCAAGTGTCAAAAAATGAGTCAAAAATCAGTGTGCAATAGCAAAGTTCAATCAGTAAGAACATTGCTACATGTACACTACGATGTAAACTTTAGTTTACACTTTAACAAGTGACATTAACCTGTTAGATAGTTTAAATTTCAAATAATTTTCCCTTCCAATTGACAGTTGACAACAATTCAAGTGCCAAACAATGTGTTAAAAATCAGTGTACAAATAACAAAATTTAATCAGTTAGAACATTGCTACATGTACACTACGGTGTACACTTTAGTTTACACTTTGCCACGTGACATTATCCCATTGAACAGTTTAAATTTCAACCCATTTTCCCATCAAATTGACACTTAACAACAACACAAGTGTGAAACAAAGTGTTAAAAATAAGAATACAAATAGCAATGTTCAATCGGTAAGAACCTTGCGACATATACACTATGGTGTATACTTTAGTTTACACTTTGCCACGTGACATTAACCTGTTGGACCGTTTAAATTTCAAACAATTTTCCTATCCAATTGACACTTGAGAGCAATGTAAGTGTCAAACAACGTGTCAAAAGTCAGTGTACAAATAGCAATGTTCAATCGGTGAGAACCTTGCTACATGTACACTATGATGTACACACTTTAGTTTACACTTTCCACGTGACATTACCCCGTTGGACAGTTTAAATTTCAAATGGTTTTCCCATCCTATTGACACTTGACAACAATGTAAGTGCCACTAAACGTGTCAAAAATCAGTGTACAAATAGCAAAGTGCAATCGGTAAGAACCTCGCGACATGTACACTATGGTGCACACTTTAGTTTACACTTTTCCACGTGACAATACCTTATTGGACCATTTAAATTTCAAATAACTTTTCCAAACAATTGACACTTGGCAATAGTGCATGTGTCAAACAACGAGTCAAAAATCAGTGTACAAATAGCAAAGTTCAATTAGTAAGAACCGTTCTACATGTAAACTATGGTGTACACTTTAGTTTACACTTTGCCACGTGACATTACCCTATTGTATAGTTTAATTTTCAACAAGTTTTGCCTTCCAATTGACACTTGACAACAATGTAAGTGAGAAACAAAGTGTCAAAAATCAGTGTACAAGTAGCAAAGTTCAATCGGTAAGAACCTTGCGACATGTACACTATGGTGTGCACTTTAGTTTATACTTTGCCACATGATATTACACTATTGGACAGTTTAGATTTCAAAGAAATTTCCCACCCAATTGACACTCGACAACAACGCAAGTGTCAAACAATGTGTCAAAAATCAGTTTACTAATACCAAAGTTCAATCGGTAAGAACCTTGCTACATGTACACTATAGTGTATACACTTTAGTTTACATTTTGCCACTCGAAATTACCGTATTGGACAGTTTAAATTTCGAACAGTTTTCCCATTCAATTGACACTTGACATCAATGCAAGTGTCAAACAACGTGTTAAAAATCAGTGTACAAATAGCAAAGTTCAATCTGTAGGGATCGTGCTACATGTACACCATAGTGTACATTTTAGTTTACACTTTACCATAGGACATTACCCTGTTGGACCATTTAAATTTCAAATAACTTTTCCAAACAATTGACACTTGGCAATAGTGCATGTGTCAAACAACGAGTCAAAAATCAGTGTACAAATAGCAAAGTTCAATTAGTAAGAACCTTTCTGCATGTAAACTATGGTGTACACTTTAGTTTACACTTTTCCACGTGACATTACCCTGTTGGACCGTTTAAATTTCAAACAGTTTTCCTAGCCAATGGACATTTGACAACAATAAATGTGTCAAACAAGTGAAAAATCAGTATACTAATAGCAAAGTTGAATTGGTGAGAACCTTGCAACATGTACACTATGGTGTACACACATTAGTTCACACTTTAACACGTGACATTACCCTGTTGGATAGTTTAAATTTCAAACAGTTTTCCCATAAAATTGACACTTGACAACGGTTCAAGTGTCAAACAACATGTCAAAAATCAATGTACAAATAGCAAAGTTCAATCGGTAAGAACATTACTACATATACACTATGGTGTACACTTTAGTTTACACTTTGCCACATGACATTACCCTATTGGAAAGTTTAAATTTCAAACAATTTTCCCACCCAATTGACACTAGACAACAATGCAAGTGTCAAACAACATATCAAAAATCAGTGTACAAATAGCAATGTTCAATCGGTAAGAACCATGCTACATGTACACTATGGTATACACACTTTAGTTCACATTTTGGTACTCGACATTACCCTATTGGACAGTTTAAATTTCAAATATTTTTTCTATCCAATAAGCACTTGATAACAATACAAGTGTCAAACAATGTATTAAAAATTAGTGTACAAATAGCAATGTTCAATCGGTAAGAACCTTACGACATGTACACTATGGTGTACACTTCAGTTTACACTTTGCCACGTGACATTACCCTATTGGACCATTTAAATTTCAAACAATTTTCCCACCCAATTGACACTTGACAACAATGCAAGTGTCAAACAACGTATCAAAAATCAGTGTACAAATAGCAAAGTACAATCGGTAAGAACCTTGCTACATGTACATTATGGTGTACACACTTTAGTTTAGATTTTGCTACTCGATATTACCCTGTTGGACAATTTAAATCTCAAACAATTTTTCCATCCAATTGACACTTGACAACAATGCATGTGTCGAACAACGTGTCAAAAATTAGTGTACAAATAGCAATGTTCAATCGGTGAGAACCTTGCTACATGTACACTATGGTGTACACACTTCAGTTGATACTTTGTCACGTGACATTACCCTGTTGGACCGTTGAAATTTCAAATAGTTTTCCCATCCAATTGACACTTGACAACAATGTATGTGTCAAATGACGTGTCAAAAATCAGTGTACACATAGCAAAGTCCAATCGATGAGAACCTTGCTACATGTACACTATGGTGTACACACTTCAGTTGATACTTTGTCACGTGACATTACCCTGTTGGACCGTTGAAATTTCAAATAGTTTTCCCATCCAATTGACACTTGACAACAATGTATGTGTCAAATGACGTGTCAAAAATCAGTGTACACATAGCAAAGTCCAATCGATGAGAACCTTGCTACATGTACACTATGGTGTACACACTTCAGTTGATACTTTGTCACGTGACATTACCCTGTTGGACCGTTGAAATTTCAAATAGTTTTCCCATCCAATTGACACTTGACAACAATGTATGTGTCAAATGACGTGTCAAAAATCAGTGTACACATAGCAAAGTCCAATCGATGAGAACCTTGCTACATGTACACTATGGTGTACACACTTCAGTTGATACTTTGTCACGTGACATTACCCTGTTGGACCGTTGAAATTTCAAATAGTTTTCCCATCCAATTGACACTTGACAACAATGTATGTGTCAAATGACGTGTCAAAAATCAGTGTACACATAGCAAAGTCCAATCGATGAGAACCTTGCTACATGTACACTATGGTGTACACACTTCAGTTGATACTTTGTCACGTGACATTACCCTGTTGGACCGTTGAAATTTCAAATAGTTTTCCCATCCAATTGACACTTGACAACAATGTATGTGTCAAATGACGTGTCAAAAATCAGTGTACACATAGCAAAGTCCAATCGATGAGAACCTTGCTACATGTACACTATGGTGTACACACTTCAGTTGATACTTTGTCACGTGACATTACCCTGTTGGACCGTTGAAATTTCAAATAGTTTTCCCATCCAATTGACACTTGACAACAATGTATGTGTCAAATGACGTGTCAAAAATCAGTGTACACATAGCAAAGTCCAATCGATGAGAACCTTGCTACATGTACACTATGGTGTACACACTTCAGTTGATACTTTGTCACGTGACATTACCCTGTTGGACCGTTGAAATTTCAAATAGTTTTCCCATCCAATTGACACTTGACAACAATGTATGTGTCAAATGACGTGTCAAAAATCAGTGTACACATAGCAAAGTCCAATCGATGAGAACCTTGCTACATGTACACTATGGTGTACACACTTCAGTTGATACTTTGTCACGTGACATTACCCTGTTGGACCGTTGAAATTTCAAATAGTTTTCCCATCCAATTGACACTTGACAACAATGTATGTGTCAAATGACGTGTCAAAAATCAGTGTACACATAGCAAAGTCCAATCGATGAGAACCTTGCTACATGTACACTATGGTGTACACACTTCAGTTGATACTTTGTCACGTGACATTACCCTGTTGGACCGTTGAAATTTCAAATAGTTTTCCCATCCAATTGACACTTGACAACAATGTATGTGTCAAATGACGTGTCAAAAATCAGTGTACACATAGCAAAGTCCAATCGATGAGAACCTTGCTACATGTACACTATGGTGTACACACTTCAGTTGATACTTTGTCACGTGACATTACCCTGTTGGACCGTTGAAATTTCAAATAGTTTTCCCATCCAATTGACACTTGACAACAATGTATGTGTCAAATGACGTGTCAAAAATCAGTGTACACATAGCAAAGTCCAATCGATGAGAACCTTGCTACATGTACACTATGGTGTACACACTTCAGTTGATACTTTGTCACGTGACATTACCCTGTTGGACCGTTGAAATTTCAAATAGTTTTCCCATCCAATTGACACTTGACAACAATGTATGTGTCAAATGACGTGTCAAAAATCAGTGTACACATAGCAAAGTCCAATCGATGAGAACCTTGCTACATGTACACTATGGTGTACACACTTCAGTTGATACTTTGTCACGTGACATTACCCTGTTGGACCGTTGAAATTTCAAATAGTTTTCCCATCCAATTGACACTTGACAACAATGTATGTGTCAAATGACGTGTCAAAAATCAGTGTACACATAGCAAAGTCCAATCGATGAGAACCTTGCTACATGTACACTATGGTGTACACACTTCAGTTGATACTTTGTCACGTGACATTACCCTGTTGGACCGTTGAAATTTCAAATAGTTTTCCCATCCAATTGACACTTGACAACAATGTATGTGTCAAATGACGTGTCAAAAATCAGTGTACACATAGCAAAGTCCAATCGATGAGAACCTTGCTACATGTACACTATGGTGTACACACTTCAGTTGATACTTTGTCACGTGACATTACCCTGTTGGACCGTTGAAATTTCAAATAGTTTTCCCATCCAATTGACACCTGACAACAATGCATGTGTTAAACAATGTGTCAAAAATCAGTGTTCACATAGCAAAGTTCAATCGGTAAGAACCTTACGACATGTACACTATGGTGTACAATTTAGTTTACACTTTGCCACGTGACATTACCCTGTTGGACCATTTAAATTTCAAACAATTTTCCGACCCAATTGACATGTGACAACAACGCAAGTGTCAAACAACGTGTCAAAAATCAGTGTTCAAATAGCGAAGTTCAATCGGTAAGGAACTTGCTACATGTACACTACTATGTACACTTTAGTTTATAATTTGCCACTTGACGTTACCCCGTTGGACCATTTTAATTTCAAACAGTTTTTCCTTCCAATTGACACTTGACAACAATGCATGAGTCAAACAACTTGTGTAAACTTTAGTTTACACTTTGCCACTTGACATTACCCCTTGGACCGTTTTAATTTCAAACAGTTTTCCCATCCAATGGACACTTGACAACAATGCATGTGTCAAACAACTTGTCAAAAATCAGTGCACAAATAACAAAGTTCAATCGGTGAGAACCTTGCTACTTGTACACTATGGTATACACACTTTAGTTTACACTTTACCACATGACAACAATGCAATTATCAAAAATCAGTGTACAAATAGCAAAGTACAATCGTTAAGAACCTGGCGACATGTACACTATGATGTACAATTTAGTTTACACTTTGTCACGTGACATTACCTGTTGGACCATTTAAATTTCAAACAATTTTCCCATCCAATTGACACTTGACAACAATGCATGTGTCAAACGTGTCAAAAATCAGTGTACAAATAGCAAAGTACAATCGTTAAGAACCTGGCGACATGTACACTATGGTGTACACGCTTTGTTTACACTTTGACATGTGATATTACCCTATTGGATATTTTAAATTTCAAAGAGGTTTTACATCCAATTAACACTTGACTACAATTCAAGTATCGAACAACGTGTTAAAAATCAGTGTTCAAATAGCAAAGTTCAATCGGTAAGAACATTCACGTGACATTATCCTGTTTGAGAGCATAAATTTCAACCAGTTTTCCCATCCAACACAATTGAAACTTGACGACAACGCAAGTGTGAAACAACGTGTCAAAAATCAGTGTGTAAATTGCAATGATCAATCAGTAAGAACCTTACGACATGTACACTATGGTGTACACTTTAGCTTACACTTTGCCACGTGACATTACCCTGTTGGACCGTTTAAATTTCAAACAATTTTCCCACCCAATTAACACTTGACAACAAGGCAAGTGTCTGACAATCTGTCAAGAATCAGTGTAGAAATAGCGAAGTTCAATCGGTGAGAACCTTGCTACATGTAAACTATGGTATACACCCTTTAGTTTACACTCTGCCACGTGACAATATCCCATTGGACAGTTTAAAGTTCAAACAGTTTTTCCATCCAATTGATACTTGACAACAATGCAAGTGTCAAAAATCAGTGTACAAATAGCAAAGTGCCATCGTTAAGAACCTCGCGACATATACACTATGGTGTATACTTTAGTTTACTCTTTGTCACGTGACATTAACCTGCTGGACCATTTAAATTTCAAAAAGTTTTACCATCCAATTGACACTTGACAACAATGCATGTGTCAAACAATGGGTCAAAAATCAGTGTTCAAAAAGCAAACTTCAATCGGTGAGAACCTTGCTACATGTACACTATGGTGTACACACATAAGTTTACACTTTGACACGTTATATTACCCTGTTAGATAGTTTAAATTTCAAATAGTTTTCTCATCCAATTGACACTTGACAACAATTCAAGTGTCGAACAATGTGTCAAAAATCAGTGTACAAATAACAAAGTTCAATTGGTAAGAACATTACTATATGTACACTATGGTGTACACTTTACTTTACACTTTGCCACGTGACATTATTCGGTTGGGCAGTATAAATTTCAACCAATTTTCCCATCCGATTGATGCTCGGCAACAACGCAAGTGCGAAAAAACATGTCAAAAATCAGTGTACAAATAGCAATGTTCAATCGGTAAGAACCTTGCGACATGTACACTATGGTGTACACTTTAGTTTACACCTTGCCACATGACATTACCCTGTTGGACCGTTTAAATTTCAAACAATTTTTTCACCCAATTGACACGTGACAACTCTGCAAGTGTTAAACAACGTGTCAAAAATCAGTGTCCAAATAGCAAAGTTCAATCTGTAAGAACCTTGCTACATGTACACTATGGTGTACACACTTTATTTTACATTTTGCTACTCGACATTACCCTATTGGACAGTTTAAATTTCAAACATTTTTCCCATCCAGTTGACACTTGACAACAATGCAAGTATCAAACAATGTATTAAAAATTAGTGTACAAATAGCAAAATTCAATCGGTAAGGGCCTTGCTACATGTACACAATAGTGTATACTTTAGTTTACACTTTGCCACATGACATTACCCTGTTGAAATATTTAAATTTTAAACAGTTTTCCCATCCAACTGATACTTGACAACATTGCATGTGTTAAACAACGTGTCAAAAATCAGTGTACAAATAGCAAAGTTCAATCGGTGAGAACCTTGTTTCATGTACACTATGGTGTACATACTTTTGTTTACACTTCAGTTTACATTTTACCACGTGACATTACCCTACTGGATGGTTTAAATTTCAAACAATTTGCCCATTCAATTGACACTTGACAACAATGCAAGTGTCAATCAATGTGTTAAAAATCATTGTAAAAATAGCAAAGTTCAATTGGTAAGAACCTTGCTAAATGTACACTATGGTGTACACTTTAATTTACACTTTGCCATGTGATATTACCCTGTTGGACAGTTTAAATTTTGAATAATTTTCCCATCCAGTTTACATTTCAAACAAATTTCCCATCTAATTAACACTTGACAACAATGCAAGTATCAAACAATGTGTCAAAAATCAGTGTACAAATAGTGAAGTTAAAACGGTAAGGATTATGCTACATATACGCTATGGTGAACACTTTAGTTTACACTTTGCCACGTGACATTACCCTGTTGGTCAGTTTAAATTTCAAATAGTTTTCCCATCCAATTGACACTTGACAACAATTCAAGTGATAAACAACGTGTCAGAAATCAGTGTACAATTAGCAAAGTTTAATCGGTTAGAACCTTGCTTCATGTACAGTATGGTGTTCACTTTAGTTTACACTTTGCCACGTGACATATCCCTATTGGACAGTTTAAATTTCAAACAGTTTTCCCATCCAATTGGCACTTGACAGCAATGCAAGTGTTAAACAACGTGTTAAAAATCAGTGTACAAATAGTAACGCTCAATCGGCAAGGACCTTACTACATTTACAGTATGGTGTCCACTTTAGTTTACACTTTGCCACGTGACGTTTCCCTATTGGACAATTTAAATTTCAAACAGATTTTCCATACAACTGACCCTTGACAACAATGTAAGTGTCAAACAACGTGTCAAAAATCAATGTACAAATAGCAGTTTTTCCATCCAATTGATACTGACAACAATGCAAGTGTCAAACAACATGTCAAAAATTTGTGTACAAATAACAAAGTTCAATCGGTAAGAACCTTACTACATGTACACTATGGGGTACACGTTAGTTTACACTTTGCCACGTGACATTACCTGTTAGACAGTTTAAATTTCAAACAGTTTTCCCATCGAACTGACACTTAACAATAATGCATGTTTCAAACAACGTGTCAAAAATTGGTGTATAAATAGCAAAGTTCAATCGTTAAGAACATTGCCACATGTACACTATGGTGTACACTTTAGTTTACTCTTTGTCACGTGACATTGCACTGTTGGACAGTTTAAATTTCAACCAGTTTTCCCATGCAATTGACACTTGACAACGACGCAAGTGTGAAACAACGTGTCAAAAATCAGTGTACAAATAGAAAAGTTCAATCGGTGCGGACCATGCTACATGTACACTATGGTTTACACTTTAGTTTACACTTTACCACGTGACATTAGCCTATTGGGTAGTTTATATTTCAAACAGTTTTCCTATTGAATTCACACTTGACAACAATGCAAGTGTCAAACAACGTGTCAAAAATTAGAGTACAAATGGCAAAGTTCAAACGGTACGGATTGTACTACATAAACACTATGGTGTACAGTTTAGTTTACAATTTGCCACGTGACATTACCCTGTTGGTCAGTTTAAATTTTAGACAGTTTTTCCATCCAATTAACACATGACAATAGTGCAAGTGTCAAACAACGTACCAAAAATCAATGTACAAATAGCAAAGTTCAGTCGGTAAGAACCTTGCTTCATGTACACTATGGTCTACACATTAGTTTGCACATGTGACATTAACCTATTGAACAGTTTAAGTTTCAAACAGTTTTCCCTTCCAATTGACGCTGGACAACAATGCATGTGTCAAACAACGTGTCAACAATCAGTGTAAAAATAGTAAAGTTCAATCGGTAAGAAACTTTCTACTGTACACTATGGTGTGCACGTTAGTTTACACTTTGCCATGTGACATTACCCTGTTGCACAATTTAAATTTCAAACATTTTTTCCATCTAAATGATACTCGTCAACAATGCAAGTGTCTAATGACGTGTCAAAAATTCGTGTACAAATAGAAAAGTTCAATCGGTACAAACTGTGCCACACGTACACTATGGTTTACACTTTACCAAATGACATTACCCTGTTGGATAGTTTAAATTTCAAACAGTTTTTCAATTCAATTGACACTTGACAACATTGCAAGTGTCAAACAACGTGTCAAAAATCAGTGTACAAATAGCATAGTTCAATTGGTAAGAACCTTGCTTCATGTACTCTATAGTCTACACTTTAGTTTACACTTTACCATGTGACATTACCCTATTAGACAGTTTAAATTTCGAACAATTTTCCCATCCAATAGACACTTGGCAACAATGCGACTGTCAAACGACGTGTCAAAAATCAGTGTACAAATAGCAAGTTCAATCGGTAAGAAACTTACTACATGTACACTATTGTCTACACTTTAGTTTACACTTTGTCACGTGACATTACCCCACTGGACAATTTAAATTTCAAATAGTTTTTCCATCCAATTGATACTTGACAACAATGCAATTGTCAAACAACTTGTCAAAAATTAGTGTACAAATAGAAAAGTTCAATCGGTACGGACCGTGCTACATGTACACTATAGTGTACACTTTATTTTACACGTCACCACGTGACATTATCCTGTTGGACAGTTTAAATTTCAAATGATTTTCCTATTGAATTGGCACTTGACAACAATGCAAGTGTCAAACAACGTGTCAAAAATTAGTGTACAAATACAAAAGTTCAAAAGATACGGACTGTGCTACATATACACTATGGCGTACACTTTAGTTTACACTTTGCCATGTGATATTACCCTATTGCACAATTTAAATTTTAAATAGTTTTTCCGTCCAAATGACACTTGTCAGCAATGCAAGTGTCTAATGACGTGTCAAAAATCTGTGTACAAATAGAAAAGTTCAATCGGTACGGACTGTGCCACACGTACACTATGGTTTACACTTTAGTTTACACTTTACCAAATGACATTACCCTGTTGGACAGTTTAAATTTCAAACAGTTTTCCAATTCAATTGACACTTGATAACAATGCAAGTGTCAAACAACGTGTTAAAAATCAGTGTACAAATAGCATAGGTCAATCGATAAGAACCTTGCTTCATGTACTCTTTGGTCTACACTTTAGTTTGCACTTTGCCACGGGACATTACCCTATTAGACAGTTTAAATTTCGAACAGTTTTCCCATCCAATAGACACTTGGCAACAATGCGACTGTCAAACGATGTGTCAAAAATCAGTGTACAAATTGCAAGTTCAATCGGTAAGAAACTTGCTACATGTACACTATTGTGTACACTTTAGTTTACACTTTGCCATGTGACATTACCCCATTGGACAATTTAAATTTCAAATAGTTTTTCCATCCAATTGACACTTGACAACAATGCAATTATCAAACAACTTGTCAAAAATTAGTGTACAAATAGAAAAGTTTAATCGGTACGGACCGTGCTACATGTAAACTATGGTGTACACTTTATTTTACACTTCACCACGTAACATTACCCTGTTGGACAGTTTAAATTTCAAATGGTTTTCCTATTGAATTGGCACTTGACAACAATGCAAGTGTCAAACAACGTGTCAAAAATTAGTGTACAAATACGAAAGTTCAAAAGATACGGATTGTGCTACATATACACTATGGCGTACACTTTAGTTTACACTTTGCCACGTGACATTATCCTATTGGTCAATTTAAATTTCAAACAATTTTCCCATCCAATTGAGACTTGACAATAATGCAAGTGTCGAACAACGTGTCAGAAATCAGTGTACAAATAGAAAAGTTGAATCGATACGGACCGTGCTACATGTGCACTATGGTGTACAATTTAGTTTACACTTTACCACGTGACATTAGCCTGTTTAACAATTTAAATTTCAAACAATTTTCCAATTCAATTGACACTTGATAACAATGCCAGTGCCGAATGACGTGTCAAAAATTAGTGTACAAATAGAAAAATTTAATCGATACGGACCGTGCTACATGTAAAAACTATGGTGTACCCCTTAGTTTGGAATTTAACACATGATATTACCCTGTTCGACCATTTAAATTTCAAACAGTTTTCCCGTCTAATAGACACTTGACAATAATGCAAGTGTCAAACAACGTGCCAAGAATCAGTGTACAAATAGCAAAGTTCAATCGGTAAGGACCTTGCTACATGTACACTATGGTGTACACTTTAGTTTACACTTGGCCATGTGACAGTTTACACTTGCTACATGTACACTATGGTGTACACTTTAGTTTTCCCATCCAATTGACACTTGACAACAATGCTAGTGTCAAACAGTTTCCCCATCTAATTGACACTTTACAACAATACAAGTGTCAAACAGCATGTTAAAATCAGTGTACAAATATTAAAGTTCAAACGATAAGAACCTTGCTGCATGTACACTATGGTGTACTCTTTAGTTTACACTTTACCACGACACATTACCCGATTGGACAGCTTAAACTTTAAAAAGTTTTCCCATCCAATTGACACTTGACAACAAGGCAAGGGTCAAACAACGTGTCAAAAATCAGTGTACAAATAGCAAAGTTCAATCGGTAAGAACCCTTGCTATATGCACACTATGATGTACACACTTTAGTTTACATTTACTATGTGACATTACCCAGTTGGACGCTTTAAATTTCAAAAAGTTTACCCATTCAATCGACACTTGACAACAATGTAAGTGTCAAAAAATGTGTCTAAAAAACATGTCAAAAATAAGTACAGATAGAAAAGTTCAATCGATAAAAACCTTGCTACATCTACACTATGGTGCACACTTTAGTTTACATTTTGCCACGTGACATTTCCCTGTTGGACAATTTAAACTTCCAACAATTTTCTCATCCAATTAACACTTAACAACAATGCAAGTGTCAAATAACGTGTCAAAAATCAGTATACAAATAACAAAGTTCAATTGGTAAGAATCTTGCTACATATACACTATGGTGTATACTTTAGTTTACACTTTACCATGTGACATTACCTTGTTGGACAGTTTAAATTTCATGCATTTTTCCCATCCAATTAGCACTTGACAAAAATTCTAGTTTCAAACAACATGTCAAAAATCAGTGTACAAACAGCAACGTTCAATCAGTAAGAACTTTGCTACATGTACACTATGGTGTACACTTTAGTTTACACTTTTCCACGTGACATTACCCTGTGGGACAGTTTAAATTTCAAGCAGTTTTCCCATCCAATTGACACTTGACAACAATGCAAGCGTCAAACAACGTATCAAAAATCAGTGTACAAATAGCAAAGTTCAATCAGTAAGAACCTTGCTACATGTACAGTATGGTGTACACTTTAGTTTGCACTTTGCCTTGTAACATTACGTTGTTGGACAGTTTAAATTTCAAACAGTCTTCCCATCCAATTGACACTTGACATCAATGCAAGTTTTAAAAAACGTGTTAAAAATCGGTGTATAAATAGCAATGTTCAATCGGTAAGAACCTTGCTACATGTAGACTGTAGTGTACACTTTAGTTTACACTTTGCCACGTGACATTACCCTATCGGAAAGTTTAAATTCCAAACAAATTTCCCGTCCAATTGACACTTGACAACAATATAAGTGTCAAACAACGTGTCAAAAATCAGTGTACAAAGAGCAAAATTCAATCGGTAAGAACCATGCAACATGTACACTATGGTGTACTCTTTAGTTTACACTTTGTCACGTGACATTACCCTGTTAGACAGTTATAAGTGTCAAACAATGTATCAAAAATCAGTGTACAAATAGTAAAGTTCAATCGGTTAGAACCTTGCTAGATGTACACTTTAGTTTACACTTTGCCACGTGACATTACCCTGTTGGACAGTTAAAATTTCAAACAATTTTTCCATCCAATTGAAACTTGACAACAATGCAAGTGTCAAACAACGTGTTAAAAATCAGTGTACAAATAGCAAAGTTCAATTGGTAAGAACATTCCTACATGTGCATATGGTGTACACACTTATGGTGTACAATTTAGTTTACACTTTGCCACGTAACATTGCCCTATAGGAAAGTTTAAGTTTCAAATAGTTTTCCCATCCAATTGACAGGTGACAACAATACAACTGTCAAACAACGTATCAAAAATCGGTGTACGAATAGCAAAGTTCAATTGGTAAGAACATTCCTACATGTGCATATGGTGTACACACTTATGGTGTACAATTTAGTTTACACTTTGCCACGTAACATTGCCCTATAGGAAAGTTTAAGTTTCAAATAGTTTTCCCATCCAATTGACAGGTGACAACAATACAACTGTCAAACAACGTATCAAAAATCGGTGTACGAATAGCAAAGTTCAATCGGTAAGAACCTTGCTACATGTGCACTATGCTATACACTTTAGTTTACATTTCGTCACATGACATTACCCTGTCAGACAGTTTAAATTTCAAATAGTTTTCCCATCCAATTGACAGGTGACAACAATACAACTGACAAACAACGTGTCAAAAATCGGTGTACGAATAGCAAAGTTCAATCGGTAAGAACCTTGCTACATGTAGACGATGGTGCACACTTTAGTTTACACTTTGCCACGTAACATTGCCCTATAGGAAAGTTTAAGTTTCAAATAGTTTTCCCATCCAATTGACAGGTGACAACAATACAACTGACAAACAACGTGTCAAAAATCGGTGTACGAATAGCAAAGTTCAATCGGTAAGAACCTTGCTACATGTAGACGATGGTGCACACTTTAGTTTACACTTTGCCACGTAACATTGCCCTATAGGAAAGTTTAAGTTTCAAATAGTTTTCCCATCCAATTGACACTGGACAACAATGCAAGTGTCAAACAACGTGTCAAAAATCAGTGTACAAATAGCAAAATTTAATCGGTAAGAACATTGCTACATGTACACTATGGTGTACACTTTAGTTTACACTTTACGACATGAGATTACCCTATTGGACAATTTAAATTTCATATAATTTTCCCATCCAATTGACACTGGACAACAATGCAAGTGTCAAATAACGTGTCAAAAATTAGTGCACAAATACCAAAGTTCAATCGGTAAGAACCTTGCTACATGTGCACTATGCTATACACTTTAGTTTACATTTTGTCACGTGACATTACCCTGTCAGACAGCTTAAATTTCAAATAGTTTTCCCATCCAATTGACAGGTGACAACAATACAACTGTCAAACAACGTATCAGAAATTGGTGCACGAATAGCAAAGTTCAATCGGTAAGAACCTTGCTACATGTAGACGATGGTGCACACTTTAGTTTACACTTTGCCACGTAACATTGCCCTATAGGAAAGTTTAAGTTTCAAATAGTTTTCCCATCCAATTGGCACCTAACAACAATGCAAGTGTCAAACAACGTGTCAAAAATCAGTGTACAAATAGCAAAGTTCAATCAGTAAGAACCTCGCTACATGTACTCTATGTTGTACACATTAGTTTACACTTTGCCATGTGACATTACCTTGCTGGACAGTTTAAATTTCTAACAGTCAATTGACGCTTGAAAACAATCCGAGTGTCAAACAACGTGTCGAACATCAGTGTACAAATAGTAAAGTACAATCGGTAAGGACCTTGCTACATATACACTATGGTGTACACTTTAGTTTACCCTTCGCCACGTGTCATTAACCTGTTGGAGAGTTTAAATTTCAAACATTTTTCCCATCCAATTGACACTTGACGACAACGCAAGTGTCAAACAACATGTCACAAATCAGTGTACAAATAGCAAAGTTCAATCGGTAAGAACCTTACTACATGTACACTATAGTGTACACTTTAGATTACACTTTGCCACGTGATATTACCCTGCTGGACAGTTTAAATTTGAAACATTTTTTCCATCCCATTAACACTTTATAACAATGCAAGTATCGAACAACGTGTCAAAAATCTGTGTACAAATAGCGTAGTTCAAACGGTAAGAACCTGCAACATGTACACTTTGGTGTACACACCTTAGTTTACACATTGCCACGTGACATTACCCTGTCGGATAGTTGAAATTTCAATTGTTTTACCATCCAATTGACACTTGACAACATTGCAAATGTCAAAAAATGTGTTAAAAATCTATGTACAAATACCAAAGTTCAATCGGTAAGAACCTTGCTACATGTACACTATGGTGTACACTTTAGTTTACACTTTACCGCCAGACATTACCCTGTTGAACAGTTTAAATTTCAAATAGTGTTCCCATCCAATTGACACTTGATAGCAATGTGAGTGTCAAACAAAGTGTCAAAAATCAGTGTACAAATAGCAAAGTTGAATCGGCAAGAACCTTGCTATATCTACAGAATGGTGTAGACACTTTTGTTTACATTTTCCCATGTGACAATACCCTTTCAGAAGGTTTAAATTTCAAATAGTTTACCCATTCAATTGACACTTGACAACAATTTAAGTGTTAAAAAACGTGCCAAAAATTAGTGTACAAACAGCAAAGTTCAATCGGCAAGAGCTTTGCTACATGTACACTATGGTGTAGACTTCAGTTTACACTTTGCCACGTGATATTAACTTGCTGGACGGTTTAAATTTCAAACCATTTTCCCATCCAATTGATACTTGACAACAATGCGAGTGTCAAACAACGTGTCGAATATCAATGTAAAAATAGTAAAGTTCAATTGATAAGGACCTTACTAGATGTATACTATGGTGTACACTTTAGTTTACACTTTGCCACGTGTCATTACCCTGTTGGAAAGTTTAAATTTCATACAGTTTTCCCATCCAATTGACACTTGACAACAACATAAGGGTCAAACAATGTGTCAAAAGTCAATGTAGAAATAGCAAAGCTCAATCGGTAAGAACCTTGCTACATGTACACTATGTTTTACAATTTAGTTTACACTTTGCCACGTGACATTACCCTGTTAGACAGTTTAAATTTCAAACAGTTTTCCCATCCAATTGACAATTGACAACAAAGCAAGTGTCAAACAACGTCTAAAAAATCAGCGTACAAATAACAAATTTTAATCGGTAAGAACCTTCCTACATGTGCACTATGGCGTACACACTTTAGTTTACATTTTGCCACGTGACATTACCCTGCTGGACAGTTTAAATTTTAATAGATTGCCCATTCAATTGACACTTGACAATAACATAAGTGTCAAACAACGTATCAAAAATCTGTGTACAAATAGCAAATGTCAATCGATAAGAACTTTGCTACATGTACACTATAGCGTATACTTCAGTTTACACTATGCCACGTGACATTACCCTGTCGGAAATTTTAAATTTCAAATATTTTTCTCATCCAATTGACACCAGACAACAATGCAAGTGTCAAACGTGTCAAAAATCAGTGTACAAATAGTAAAGTTCAATCGGTAAGAACCTTGCTGCATGTACACTATGCTGTACGCTTTAGTTTACACTTTGCCACGTAATATTGCCCTATTGGACAGTTTAAATTTCAAATAGTTTTCCCATCTAATTGGGAATTGACAACAATGCAAGTGTCAAAAAATGTTCAAAAATCAGTTTATAAATAGAAAAGTTCAATCGGTAAGAACATTGCTACACGTAGACGATGGTGCACACCTTAGCTTACACTTTCCCAGGTGACATTACCCTATGGGAAAGTTTAAATTTAAAGCATTTTTACCATCCAATTGACACTTGACAACAATGCAAGTGCCAAACAACGTCTCAAAAATCAGTGTACGAATAGCAAAACTCAATTGATAAGAACCTTGCTACATGGACACTATGGTGTACACTTTAGATTGCACTTTACCACGTGACATTACCCTGTTGGAAAGTTTAAATTTCAAACTATTTTCCCATCCAATCGATACTTGACAACAATGCAAGTGTCAAACAAAGTGTCAGAAATTAGTGTACAAATAACAAAGTTCAATCGATAAGAACCTTGCTACATGTATCCTATGGTGTACAATGTAGTTTACACTTTATCACGTGATATTATCCTGTAGGCCTATTTAAATTTCAAATAGTTTTCCCATTCAATTGACACTTGAGAACAATACAAGTGTCAAAAAACGTGTCAAAAATCAGTGTACAAATAGCAAAGTTCAATCGGTAAGAGCCGTGCTATATGTACACTATGGTTTACACTTTAGTTTACACTTTGCCACATGAAATTACCCTATAGGAAAGTTTAAATTTTAAATAGTTTTCCCATCAATTAACACTTGACAACAATGCGAGTGTCAAACAACTTGTCAAAAATTACTACATGTACTCTAGGGTGTACACTTTAGTTGACACTTTGTCACATGACATTACCTTGCTGGACGGTTTAAATTTCAAACCATTTTCCCATCCAATTAACACTTGACAATAGTACGAGGGTCAAACAATGTGTCGAACATTAGTGTACAAATAGTAAAGTTCAATCGGCAAGGACCTTACTAGATGTACACTATGGTGTACATTTTAGTTTACACTTTGTCACGCGTCATTACCCTATTGGACAGTTTAAATTTCAAATAGTTTTCCCATCCAATTGACACTTGACAACAATACAAAGGTCAAACAATGTGTCAAAAATCAATGTACAAATAGCAAAGTTCAATCGGTAAGAACCGAGCTACATGTACACGATGAAGTACACTTTAGTTTACACTTTGTCACGTGACATTACCTTGCTGGACGGTTTAAATTTCAAACCGTTTTCCCATCCAATTGACACTTGACAACAATACGAGTGTCAAACAATGTGTCGAACATCAGTGTACAAATAGTAAAGTTCAAACGGTAAGGACCTTACTAGATGTACACTATGGTGTACACATTAGTTTACACTTTGTCACGTGTCATTACCCTATTGGACCGTTTAAATTTCAAACAGTTTTCCCATCCAATTGACACTTGACAACAAGACAAGGTCAAACAATGTGTCAAAAATCAATGTACAAATAGAAAAGTGCAATCGGTAAGAACCTTGCTACATTTACACTATGGTGTACACTTTAGATTACACTTTGCCATGTGACTTCACCCTGCTGGACAGTTTAAATTTCAAACAGTTTTCCCATCCAACTGACACTTTACAACAATGCAAGTATCAAACGTGTCAAAAATTAGTGTCCAAACAGTATACTTCAAACGGTAAGAACCTACTACATGTACACTACGGGGTACAAACATTAGTTTACACGTTGCCATATGACATTACCCTGCTGGATAGTTGAAATTTCAATCTGTTTATCATCCAATTGGCACTTGACAACAATAAAAAAGTGTCAAATAACATGTTAAAAATCAATGTACAAATAGGAAAGTTTAATCAATAAGAACCTTGCTATATCTATACTATGGTGTACACTTTAGTTTACACTTTACCACGATACATTGCCCTGTTGGACAATTTAAATTTCAAATAGTGTTCCCATCCAATTGACACTTGACAGCAATGCAAGGGTCAAACAATGTGTCAAAAACTAGCTTACAAATAGCAAAGTTCAATCGATAAGAACCTTGCTATATGTACACTACGATGTACAAACTTTAGTTTACATTTTGCCATGTCACATTACCCTGCTGGCCGGTTTAAATTTTAAATAGTTTACCCATTCAATTGACAGTTCACAACAATGTAAGTGTCAAACAACTTGTCAAAAATTAGTGTACAAATAGCAAAGTTCAATCGGTAAGATCCTTGCTACGTGTACATTATGAAGTACACTTTAGTTTACACTATGTCACGTGACATTACCTTGTTGGACAGTTTAAATTTCAAATAGTTTTCCCCTCCAATTGACACTTGACAACAATGTAAGTGTCAAACAACATGTCAAAAATTAGTGTACAAATAACAAAGCCCAATTAGTAAGAATCTTGCTACATGTACACTACGGTGTATACTTTAGTTTACTCTTTAGCACGTGACACTACCCTGTTGGACAGTTTAAGTTTCATACAGTTTTCCCATCCAATTGACACTTGACAACAATGCGAGTGTCAAACAACATGTCAAAAATCAGTGTACAAATAGCAAAGTTCAATTGGTAAGAACCTTGCTACATGTACACTATGGTGTACACTTCAGTTTACACTTTACCACGTGACATTACCCTGTTGGGCAGTTTAATTTTCAAATAGTTTTCCCATTTAATTGACACTTGACAACAATGGAAGTGTCAAACAATGTGTCAAAAATCAGTGTACAAATAGCAAAGTTCAATGGGTAAGAACCTTCCTACATGTGCACTATGGTGTACACACTTCAGTTTACGTTTTGCCACGTGACATTACCCTACTGGATGGTTTAAATTTCAAACAATTTGCCCATTCAATTGACACTTGACAACAATTTAAGTGTCAAACAATGTGTCAAAAATCAGTGTACAAATAGTAAAGTTCAATCATTACAAACCATGCTACATGTACACTTTAGTTTACACTTTGCCACACGACATTGCCCTGCTGGACTGTTTAAATTCCATACGGTTTTCCCATCCAATAGACAGGTGACAATAATGTAAGTGTCAAACAACGTGTCAAAAATCTGTGTACAAATAGTAAAGTTCAATTGGCAAGAACCTTGCTACTTGTACACCATGGTGTACTCTTTAGTTTACACTTTATCATGTAACATTACCCTATTGGACAATTTAGATTTCGTATAGTTTTCTTGTCCAACTGAGACATGGAAACAATGCAAGTGTCGAGCAACAGGTCAAAAATTTGTTTACAAATAGTAAAGTTCAATCATTACAAACCATGCTACATGTACACTTTAGTTTACACTTTGCGACATGACATTACGCTGTTGGACAGTTTATATTTCAGACAGTTTTCCCATCCAGTTGACACTTGACAACAATGCAAGTGTCAAACAATGTGTCAAAAATCAGTGTACAAATAGCAATTTTCCCATCCCATTGACACTTGACAACAATGCAAGTGTCAAACAACGTGCCAAAAATTAGTGTACAAATAGTAAAGTTCAATCTGTAAAAACCTTCCTACATGTGCACTATGGTGTACATACTTTAGTTTACATTTTGCCACATGATATTACCCAGCTGGACAATTTAAATTTCAAGAGTTTGCCCATTCAGTTGACACTTGACGACAATGTAAGTGTCAAACAACGTGTCAAAAATTGGTGTACAATTAGCAAGGTTCAATTGGTAAGAACCTTGCTACATGTA
>NW_019228344.1:100568-102231 GCF_002742605.1 Olea europaea var. sylvestris
AAGAGTTTCCAAGAGAGAAAAAGAGAGGGAGGAAAACTATTTTTCCTAGAAGTTTAAGAAGTGTTTTCAAGCATCAATTCTCAACAGTTTTCAAATATCCAATGAGTGTATTTCTTTCAACGTCCAAGTTTCATAGAAGTTTTCAAAGTTTCAAAAGCATCAATCAAGGTAGGTAGAGTTGCAATGTGTTTAATCGTGTTAAGTTATAAGTTTCGATTCATGCTAATGTTTGTGTGTCAAATGGTAGTCCGGTACGGCGTATCCCTCTATTTTAATGGTTGTATGTCAAATGGTACTTCGGTACGGCATACCCCTCTATGTTGAAGAAATGTTCGTATGTCAAATGGTGCCCTTGGGTACGGCATACCCCTTCATGTCAAATGGTGCCTCCAGGTACGGCATGTATGAAAAGTTATAAAGTTAATGTTTTGAAATGTATAGCTTGATCACGAATGCACCTATGACACCTATTGAGTTTTTCAACTCACGGGTTTAATCCCATCTCTACAGATTGAAAGAATTCTACCTCAGGCATGGATGGAGGAGAAGATGGAGAGTGATGCAACGAGCCCATGGAATTCTGGTGAATAAGTGATTTGGATTTATTTTTATGAAATATTTTCCAATGTTATTTCTTTGAAGTTTTGAATAACGCAGAATGCGAGAACAAGTTATATTTTCTTCAAATAAATTACATTTGTTTGTTTTGAAAAATGATTCAGTGCTTTTGTTTAAAGTATTTGAAGTATTGTTATTTAAATTATTATCCGAAGATGTAAGCTTCCGCTAAAACGTATGCACTTGTTGCTAAACCACCGGTTAAGCTAAGTGAAGTAAGTAGCGTCCCGGTCCAATAGGGGTCAGGGTGTTACAGTTTTCCCATCTAATTGATACTTGACAACAGTTCAAGTGTCAAACAACGTGTCATAGATAAGGTTATAAATAGCAATGTTCAATTGGTAAGAACCTTGCTACATGTTCTCTATGGTGTACACTTTAGTTTACACTTTGCCATGTGACATTATCCTATTGGACAGTTTAAATTTCAAATAGTTTTCCCATCCAATTGATGCTTGATAACAATTGATGCTTGATAACAATACAAGTGTCAAACAACGAGTCAAAAATCAGTATACAAATAGCAAAGTTCAACCGGTAAGAACCTTGCTACATGTGCACCATGGTGTACACTTTAGTTAACACATTGCCACATGACATTTCTCATTTGTATAGTTTAAATTTCGAACTATTTTCCCATCCAATTGACACTTGACAACAATGCAAGTGTCAAACAACGTGTCAAAAATCAGTGTACAAATAGCAAAGTTCAATCCATAAGAATTTTGCTACATGTAAACTATGGTGTACAATTTACTTTACACTTTGCCATATGACATTACCCTATTGCACAGGTTAAATTTCAAATAGATTTCCCATCTAATTGACAGCTGGCAACAATGCAAGTGTCAAACAATGTGTCAAAAATTAGTGTACAAATAGCAAAGTTCAATCGGTAAGAACCTTGCTATATGTACTTTATGGTGTACACTTTAGTTTACACTTTGCCATGTGACATTACCCTGTTGGACAGTTTAAATTTAAAATAGTTTTCCCATCCAATTGACACTTGACAACAATGCAAGTGTCAAACAACGAGTCAAAA
>NW_019228344.1:102990-109076 GCF_002742605.1 Olea europaea var. sylvestris
ACTTGACAACAATGCAAGTGTCAAACAACGAGTCAAAAATTAGTGTACAAATACTAAAGTTCAATAGGTAAGAACCTTGTTACATGTGCACTATGGTGTACACTTTAGTTTACACTTTACCGCGTGACATTACCCTTTTGGATAATTTAAATTTCGAACAGTTTTCCCATTGAATTGACACCTCACATCAATGCAAATGTCAAACAACATGTCAAAAATCATTGTAGAAATAGCAAAGTTCAATCTGTGAGGACTTCGCTACATGTACATTATGGTGTGCACTTTATTTTATACTTTACCATGTGACTTTACCCTGTTTGACAATTTTAATTTCAAACTATTTTTCCATCCGACTGACACTTGACAATAATGCAAGTGTCAAATGACAAGTCAAAAATCAGTGGACAAATAGCAAAGATCAATCGTTAATAACGTAGCTACATGTACACTGTGGTGTACACTTTAGTTTACACTTTGCCACACGACATTACCCTAATAGACAGTTTAACTTTTAAACAGTTTTCCCATCCAATTGAGAATTGACAACAATTCAAGTGTCAAAAATCAGTGTACAAATAGCAAAGGTCAATCGGTAAGAACCTTGCTAAATGTACACTATGGTGTACATTTCACTTTACACTTTGCTACGTGACATTTCCCAGTTGGACCGTTTAAATTTCTAATAGTTTTCCCATTCAATTGGCACTTGACAACAATGCAAGTTTCAAACAACGTGTCAAAAATTAGTGTACGGATAGAAAAATTCAATCGGTAAGCACCTTGCTACATGTACACTATGGTGTACACTTTAATTTACATTTTGCCACATGACATTCCCCTGTTAGATATTTTAAATTTTGAATAGTTTTCCCATCCAATTGACACTGGACAACAATGCAAGTGTCAAACAATGTGTCGAAAATCAGTATACAAATAGTAAAGTTCAATCGGTAAGGACCTTGCTACATGTACATTATCATGTGCACTTTAGTTTAAACTTTGCCACATGACACTACCCTGTTGGACAGTCAAATTTTGAAATTTTTGTTCCATCTAATTGACAATTGACAACAATGCAAGTGTTAAACAACGTGTCAAAAATCAGTGTACAAATAGCAAAGTTCAATCGGTAAGAACCTTGCTACATTTATACTGTGGTGTACATTTCACTTTACACTTTCCTACGTGAAATTTCCCAGTTGGACCGTTTAAATTTCTAATAGTTTTCCCATTCAATTGGCACTTGACAACAATGCAAGTTTCAAACAACGTGTCAAAAATTAGTGTACGGATAGAAAAATTCAATCGGTAAGCACCTTGCTACATGTACACTATGGTGTACACTTTAATTTACATTTTGCCACATGACATTCCCCTGTTAGACATTTTAAATTTTGAATAGTTTTCCCATCCAATTGACACTGGACAACAATGCAAGTGTCAAACAATGTGTCGAAAATCAGTATACAAATAGTAAAGTTCAATCGGTAAGGACCTTGCTACATGTACATTATCATGTGAACTTTAGTTTAGACTTTGTCACATGACACTACCCTGTTGGACAGTCAAAATTTGAAATTTTTGTTCCATCCAATTGACAATTGACAACAATGCAAGTGTTAAACAACGTGTCAAAAATTAGTGTACAAATAGCAAAGTTCAATCGTTAAGAACCTTGCTACATTTATACTATGGTGCAAACTTTAGTTTACACGTTGCCACATGACATGACCATGTTGAACAATTTAAATTTTGAATAGTTTTTCCCTCCAATTGACACTTGACAACAATTCAAGTCTCAAAAAACGAGTCAAAAATCAGTGTACGAATAACAAAGTTCAATCGATAAGGACCTTGCTAGATGTACACCATGGTGCACACTTTAGTTTACACGTTGCCACATGACATGACCATGTTGGACAGTTTAAATTTCAAACAGTTTTCCCATCCAATATACACTTGACAACAATGCAAGTGTCAAACAACGTGTCAAAAATCAGTGTACGAATAACAAAGTTCAATCGATAAGGACCTTGCTACATGTATACTATGCTGTACACTTTTGTTTACTCTTTGCCATGTGACATTACCTTGTTGGACAGTTTAAATTTTAAACAGTTTTCCTATCCAATTAATACTTGACAACAAAGCATGTGTCAAACAACGTGTCTAAAGTTCAATCGGTAAGAACCTTGCAACATGTACTTTATGGTGTATACTTTAGTTTGCACTTTATCACGTGACATTGCCCCCTTGGACAATTTAAATTTCAAACATTTTCCCATCCAATTGACACTTGACAACAATGCAAGTGTCAAACAACGTGTCAAAAATTAGTGTACGAATAACAAAGTTTAATCGATAAGGACCTTGCTTCATGTACACTATGGTGTACACTTTAGTTTACTCTTTGCCACGTGATATTAGCCTGTTGGATAGTTTAAATTTCAAACAGTTTTCCCATACAATTAACACTTGACAACAATGCATGTGTGTAACACCCTGATCCCTAGTGGACCGGAACGCTACTTACTTTACTTAGCTTAACCGGTGGTTTAGTAACAAGTGTATACGTTTTAGCGGAAGCTTACATCTTCGGATAATAATTTAAATAAAAATACTTCAAATACTTTAAACAAAAACACTGAATCATTTTTCAAAACAAACAAATGTAATTTATTTGAAGAAAATATAACTTGTTCTCGCATTCTGCGTTATTCAAAACTTTAAAGAAATAACATTGGAAAACATTTCATAAAAATAAATCCAAATCACTTATTCACCGGATTTCCATGGGCTCGTTGCATCACTCTCCATCTTCTCCTCCATCCATACCCGAGGGCACCATTTGACATACGAACATTTCTTCAATATAGAGGGGTATGCCGTACCGGAGTACCATTTGACATAAACCATTAAAATAGAGGGATACGCCGTACCTGACTACCATTTGACACACAAACATTAGCATGAATCGAAACTTATAACTTAACACGATTAAACACATTGCACCTCTACCTACTTTGATTGATGCTTTTGAAACTTTGAAAACTTGGATTGAAAACTTTGAAGAAACTTGGACGTTGAAAGAAATGTACTCCTTGGATGTTTGAAAACCGTTAAGAAATGATGATTGAAAACACTTCTTAAACTTCTAGGAAAAAAGTTTTCCTCCCTCTCTTTTTCTCTCTTGGAAACTCTTTCTTTAGTATGTAAAAGCTCTTGCTTTTGGTGTGAGAAGAAATGAGTGAAATGAGGTCTCTATTTATAGGTAAATATCCCATAACTTAAAGCAAATGAAGGGTTAAATTTCATTTAAGAGAGAAAACGTGGGTGCCATTTAAGTTTGAGGTTAAATACTTCAATTTAGTAGGGTTTTTATTGCCGAAAATGTGGATGGCCCTTTGAGAAAATAGTTGATGAAAATAAATATTTAAATTCTAGAGAAAAACGAGAATTTTCATTTCAGGCAGCTTCGGTCGACCGGTTGTAGTCCGGTTGACACTGCATAGATTTTAGTGTTTCTATCATAACTTCTTCTCCCGATACCCAATTGAGATAATTCAAAGTGCGTTGGAAAGCTAACTCAAAGAGCTACAACTTTTATTTAGATATCATTTTCCAAATCGAATGTTTCTTATGTCGAAAATGGGTCTCAAATGAGACTAAAAATTTGTAGTATACTTTAGTCATCCAATATTCATGTCTTAGTGCCACAACGGTGTCTAGAATTATTTGGAGTTCTACAGTACATGTAGCAAGGTTCTTACCAATTGAACCTTGCTAATTGTACACCAATTTTTGACACGTTGTTTGACACTTACATTGTCGTCAAGTGTCAACTGAATGGGCAAACTCTTGAAATTTAAATTGTCCAGCTCAGTAATATCATGTGGCAAAATGTAAACTAAAGTATGTACACCATAGTGCACATGTAGGAAGGTTTTTACAGATTGAACTTTACTATTTGTACACTGATTTTTGGCACGTTGTTTGACACTTGCATTGTTGTCAAGTGCCAATGGGATGGGAAAATTGCTATTTGTACACTGATTTTTGACACATTGTTTGACACTTGCATTGTTGTCAAGTGTCAACTGGATGGGAAAACTGTCTGAAATATAAACTGTCCAACAGCGTAATGTCATGTCGCAAAGTGTAAACTAAAGTGTACATGTAGCATGGTTTGTAATGATTGAACTTTACTATTTGTAAACAAATTTTTGACCTGTTGCTCGACACTTGCATTGTTTCCATGTCTTAGTTGGACAAGAAAACTATACGAAATCTAAATTGTCCAATAGGGTAATGTTACATGATAAAGTGTAAACTAAAGAGTACACTATAGTGTACATGTAGCAAGGTTCTTGCCAATTGAACTTTGCTATTTGTACACAGATTTTTGACACGTTGTTTGACAGTTACATTGTTGTCACTTGTCTATTGGATGGGAAAACCGTATGGAATTTAAACAGTCCAGCAGGGCAATGTCGTGTGGCAAAGTGTAAACTAAAGTGTACACCATAGTGTACATGTAGCAAGGTTCTTACCGATTGAACATTGCTATTTGTACACTAATTTTTGACACGTTGTTTGGCACTTACATTGTTGTGAAGTGTCAACTGAATAGACAAACTATTTGAAATTTAAACCATCCAGCTGGGTAATGTCATGTGGCAAAATGTAGCAAGGTTCTTACCGATTGAGGCCCTTACCGATTGAATTTTGCTATTTGTACACTAATTTTTAATACATTGTTTGATACTTGCATTGTTGTCAAGTGTCAACTGGATGGGAAAAATGTTTGAAATTTAAACTGTCCAATAGGGTAATGTCGAGTAGCAAAATGTAAAATAAAGTGTGTACACCATAGTGTACATGTAGCAAGGTTCTTACAGATTGAACTTTGCTATTTGGACACTGATTTTTGACACATTGTTTAACACTTGCAGAGTTGTCACGTGTCAATTGGGTGAAAAAATTGTTTGAAATTTAAACGGTCCAACAGGGTAATGTCATGTGGCAAGGTGTAAACTAAAGTGTACACCATAGTGTACATGTCGCAAGGTTCTTACCGATTGAACATTGCTATTTGTACACTGATTTTTGACACGTTTTTTCGCACTTGCGTTGTTGCCGAGCATCAATTGGATGGGAAAATTGGTTGAAATTTATACTGCCCAACCGAATAATGTCACGTGGCAAAGTGTAAACTAAAGTGTACACCATAGTGTACATATAGTAATGTTCTTACCAATTGAACTTTGCTATTTGTACACTGATTTTTGACACATTGTTCGACACTTGAATTGTTGTCAAGTGTCAATTGGATGAGAAAACTATTTGAAATTTAAACTATCTAACAGGGTAATATAACGTGTCAAAGTGTAAACTTATTTGTGTACACCATAGTGTACATGTAGCAAGGTTCTCACCGATTGAAGTTTGCTTTTTGAACACTGATTTTTGACCCATTGTTTGACACATGCATTGTTGTCAAGTGTCAATTGGATGGGAAATTTTTTGAAATTTAAACGGTCCAACAGGTTAATGTCACGTGACAAAGAGTAAACTAAAGTATACACCATAGTGTATATGTCGCGAGGTTCTTAACGATGGCACTTTGCTATTTGTACACTGATTTTTGACACTTGCATTGTTGTCAAGTATCAATTGGATAGGAAAACTTTTTGAAATTTAAACGGTCCAACAGGTTAATGTCACATGACAAAGTGTAACCTAAAGTATACACCATAGTGTATATCTCGCGAGATTCTTGACAGATTGTCAGACACTTGCATTGTTGTCAAGTGTTAATTGGGTGGGAAAATTGTTTGAAATTTAAACGGTCCAATAGGGTAATGTCACGTGGCAAAGTGTAAACTAAAGTGTACACCATAGTGTACATGTCGTAAGGTTCTTACTGATTGATCATTGCAATTTGCACACTGATTTTTGACACGTTGTTTCACACTTGCGTTGTCGTCAAGTTTCAATTGTGTTGGATGGGAAAACTGGTTGAAATTTATGCTCTCAAACAGGATAATGTCACGTGAATGTTCTTACCGATTGAACTTTGCTATTTG
>NW_019228344.1:109271-148711 GCF_002742605.1 Olea europaea var. sylvestris
GGTAATGTCACGTGGCAAAGTGTAAACTAAAGTGTACACCATAGTGTACATGGCAAGGTTCTTATCGACTGAACTTTGCTATTTGTAATTTATTTTTGACACGTTGTTTGACACTTACATTGTTGGCAAGTGTCAATTGGATGGGAAACCTATTTGAAACTTATGCTATCCAACAGGATAATGTGACGTGGCAAATTGTAAACTAAAATGTGTACACCATAGTGTATATGTAGTAAAGTTCTTACCTATTGAATTTTGCTCTTTGTACACTGATTTTTGACACATTGTTTGACACTTGTATTTTTGTTAAGTGTCAATTGGATGGAAAAGCTGTTTGAAATCTAAAATGTCCAACAGGGTAATGTCACGAGGCAAAGGGTAATCTGAAGTTTACACCATAGTGTACATGTAGCAAGGTTCTTACCGATTGAACTTTGATATTTGTACAAGTTGTTTGACACATGCATTGTTGTAAGTGTCCATTGGATGGGAAAACTGTTTGAAATTAAAACGGTCCAAGGGGTAATGTCAAGTGGCAAAGTGTAAACTAAAGTTTACACAAGTTGTTTGACTCATGCATTGTTGTCAAGTGTCAATTGGAAGGGAAAACTGTTTGAAATTAAAATGGTCCAACGGGGTAATGTCAAGTGGCAAATTATAAACTAAAGTGTACATAGTAGTGTACATGTAGCAAGTTCCTTACCGATTGAACTTCGCTATTTGAACACTGATTTTTGACACGTTGTTTGACACTTACGTTATTGTCACGTGTCAATTGGGTGGGAAAATTGTTTGAAATTTAAATGGTCCAACAGGGTAATGTCACGTGGCAAAGTGTAAACTAAATTGTACACCATAGTGTACATGTCGTAAGGTTCTTACCGATTGAACTTTGCTATGTGAACACTGATTTTTGACACGTTGTTTAATACATGCATTGTTGTCAGGTGTCAATTTGATGGGAAAACTATTTGAAATTTCAACGGTCCAACTGGGTAATGTCACGTGACAAAGTGTAATTTAAAGTGTATACCATAGTGTACATGTCACAATGTTCTTAACGATTGCACTTCGCTACTTGTACACTGATTTTTGACATTTGCGTTGTTACCAAGTACCAATTGGATGGGAAAACTATTTGAAATTGAAACGGTCCAACGGGGTAATGTAAAGTGGCAAAGTGTAAACTAAAGTGTACACAATAGTGTACATGTAGCAAGTTCCTTACCGATTGAACTTCACTATTTGAACACTGATTTTTGAGACGTTGTTTGGCACTTGCATTGTTGTCAAGTGTCAATTAGATGGCAAAACGGTTTGAAATTTAAACTGTCTAACAGGGTAATGTCACGTGGCAAAGTGTAAACTAAAGTGTACACCATAGTTTACTTGTACCAGGGTTCTTAACGATTGAAATTTGCCACTTGTACACTGATTTTTGACACGTAGTTTGACACTTGAATTTTTGTAAGTGTCAATTGGACGAAAAAACTGTTTGAAATTTAAACTATCCAATAGGGTAATGTCATGTGTCAAAGTGTAAACTAAGGTGTGTACACCATATTGTACATGTAGCAAGGTTCTAACCAATTGAACTCTACTATTTGTACCCTAATTTTTGTCACGTTGTTTGATACTTGCATTGTTTTCGAGTGTCAATTTGGAAAAATTGTTTGAAATTTAAACGGTCGAACAGGGTAATGTCATGTGACAAAGTATCAACTAAAGTGTGTACACCATAGCGTACATGTAGCAAGGTTCTCACCAATTGAACATTGCTATTTGTACACTGATTTTTGACATATTGTTCGACACATGCATTGCTGTCAAGTGTCAAATGGATGGGAAAACTGTTTGAAATTTAAACGGTACAACAGGGAAATGTCACATTGTAAAGTATAAACTAAAGTGTACACCTTAGTGTAATGTCCCGAGGTTCTTACCGATTACACTTTGCTATTTGTATACTGATTTTTTGCACGTTGATTGACACTTGCATTGTAGTCAAGTATCAATTGGATTGGAAAACTGTTTGAAATTTAAAAGGTCCGGCAAGGTAATGTCACATGGAAAAGTCCAAACTAAAGTGTAGACTATAGTATACTTTTAACAATGTCCTTACCGACTAAAGTTCGCTATATGTACACTAATTTTTGACACGTTGTTTAGCACTTGCATTGTTGTCAAGTGTCAATTGGATGGCGAAACGGTTTGAAATTTAAACTATCCAACAGGGTAAGTGTACTTGTAGTAGGGTTCTTAATGATTGAACTTTGCTATTTGTACACTAATTTTTGACACGTAATTTGACACTTGAATTTTTGTAAGTGTCAATTGGATGGAAAAAATTGTTTGAAATTTAAATTATCCAATAGGGTAATGTCACGTGTCAAAGTGTAAACTAAGGTGTGTACACCATATTGTACAGGTAGCAAGGTTCTAACCAATTGAACTCTGCTATTTGTACCCTGATTTTTGTCACGTTGTTTGACACTTGCATTGTTGTCAAGTGTCAATTTGGGAAAACTATTTGAAATTTAAACGGTCGAACAGGGTAATGTCACGTGACAAAGTATCAACTGAAGTGTGTACACCATAGTGTACATGTAGCAAGGTTCTCACCGATTGAACATTGCTATTTGTACACTAATTTTTGACACGTTGTTCGACACATGCATTGTTGTCAAGTGTCAATTGGATGGGAAAACTGTTTGAAATTTAAACGGTACAACAGGGAAATGTCATGTTGTAAAGTATAAACTAAGGTGTACACCTTAGTGTAATGTCGCAAGGTTCTTATCGATTGCACTTTGGTATTTGTACACTTATTTTTTACACGTTGATTGACACTTGCATTGTAGTCAAGTGTCAATTAGACGGGAAAACTATTTGAAATTTAAACTGTCCAACGGGATATTGTCACGTGGCAAAGTATAAACTAAAGTGTGTACACCATAGTGTACATGTAGCAAGGTTCTCATCGATTGGACTTTGCTATGTGTACACAGATTTTTGACACGTCATTTGACACATACATTGTTGTCAAGTGTCAATTGGATGGAAAAATTGTTTGAAATTTAAAAGGTCCAGCAAGGTGATGTCACATGGAAAAGTCTAAACTAATGTGTACGCTATAGTATACTTGTAACAAGGTCCTTATCGACTGAAGTTCGCTATTTGTACACTGATTTTTGACACGTTGTTTGGCACTTGCATTGTTGTCAATTGGATGACAAAATGGTTTGAAATTTAAACTATCCTACAGGGTAATGTCACATTGCAAAGTGTAAACTAAAGTGTACACCATAGTGTACTTGTAGCAGGGTCTTAACGATTGAATTTTGCTATTTGTACACTGATTTTTGACACGCAGTTTGACACTTGAATTTTTGTAAGTGTTAATTGGATGGAAAAACTGTTTGAAATTTAAACTATCCAATAGGGTAATGTCACATGTCAAAGTGTAAACTAAGGTGTGTACACCATATTGTACATGTAGCAAGGTTCTAAGCAATTGAACTTTGCTATTTGTACCCTGATTTTTGTCACGTGGTTTACCACTTGCATTGTTGTCAAATGTCAATTTGGGAAAACTGTTTGAAATTTAAACGGTCGAACAGGATAATGTCACATGACAAAGTATCAACTAAAGTGTATACACCATAGTGTACATGTAGCAAGATTCTCACCGATTGAATTTTGCTATTTGTACACTGATTTTTGACACATTATTTGACACATGCATTGTTGTCAAGTGTCAATTGGATGGAAAAATTGTTTGAGATTTAAATTGTCCAACAGGGTAATATCGAGTAGCAAAATGTAAACTAAAGTGTGTACACCATAATGTACATGTAGCAAGGTTCTTACCGATTGTACTTTGCTATTTGTACACTGATTTTTGATAGGTTGTTTGACACTTGCATTGTTGTCAAGTGTCAATTGGGTGGGAAAATTGTTTGAAATTTAAATGGTCCAATAGGGTAATGTCACGTGGCAAAGTGTAAACTGAAGTGTACACCATAGTGTACATGTCGTAAGGTTCTTACCGATTGAACATTGCTATTTGTACACTAATTTTTAATACATTGTTTGACACTTGTATTGTTATCAAGTGCTTATTGGATAGAAAAAATATTTGAAATTTAAATTGTCCAATAGGGTAATGTCGAGTACCAAAATGTGAACTAAAGTGTGTATAACATAGTGTACATGTAGCAAGGTTCTTACCGATTGAACTTTGGTATTAGTAAACTGATTTTTGACACATTGTTTGACACTTGAGTTGTTGTCGAGTGTCAATTGGGTTGGGAAATTTCTTTGAAATTTAAACTATCCAATAGTGTAATATCATGTGGCAAAGTATAAACTAAAGTGCACACCATAGTGTACATGTCGCAAGGTTCTTACCGATTGAACTTTGCTACTTGTACACTGATTTTTGACACTTTGTTTCTCACTTACATTGTTGTCAAGTGTCAATTGGATGGCAAAACTTGTTGAAAATTAAACTATACAATAGGGTAATGTCACGTGGCAAAGTGTAAACTAAAGTGTACACCATAGTGTACATGTTGCAAGGTTCTCACCAATTCAACTTTGCTATTAGTATACTGATTTTTCACTTGTTTGACACATTTATTATTGTCAAATGTCCATTGGCTAGGAAAACTGTTTGAAATTTAAACGGTCCAACAGGGTAATGTCACGTGGAAAAGTGTAAAGTAAAGTGTACACCATAGTTTACATGTAGAAAGGTTCTTACTAATTGAACTTTGCTATTTGTACACTGATTTTTGACACGTTGTTTGACACTTGCATTGATGTCAAGTGTCAATTGAATGGGAAAACTGTTCGAAATTTAAACTGTCCAATACGGTAATTTCGAGTAGCAAAATGTAAACTAAAGTGTATACACCATAGTGTACATGTAGCAAGGTTCTTACCGATTGAACTTTGCTACTTGTACACTGATTTTTGACACGTTGTTTGACACTTGCATTGATGTCAAGTGTCAATTGAATGGGAAAACTGTTCGAAATTTAAACTGTCCAATACGGTAATTTCGAGTAGCAAAATGTAAACTAAAGTGTATACACCATAGTGTACATGTAGCAAGGTTCTTACCGATTGAACTTTGGTATTAGTAAACTGATTTTTGACACATTGTTTGACACTTGCGTTGTTGTCGAGTGTCAATTGGGTGGGAAATTTCTTTGAAATTTAAACTATCCAATAGTGTAATATCATGTGGCAAAGTATAAACTAAAGTGCACACCATGGTGTACATGTCGCAAGGTTCTTACCGATTGAACTTTGCTACTTGTACACTAATTTTTGACACTTTGTTTCTCACTTACATTGTTGTCAAGTGTCAATTGGATGGCAAAACTTGTTGAAAATTAAACTATACAATAGGGTAATGTCACGTGGCAAAGTGTAAACTAAAGTGTACACCATAGTTTACATGTAGAACGGTTCTTACTAATTGAACTTTGCTATTTGTACACTGATTTTTGACTCGTTGTTTGACACATGCACTATTGCCAAGTGTCAATTGTTTGGAAAAGTTATTTGAAATTTAAATGGTCCAACAAGGTATTGTCACGTGGAAAAGTGTAAACTAAAGTGTGCACCATAGTGTACATGTCGCGAGGTTCTTACCGATTGCACTTTGCTATTTGTACACTGATTTTTGACACGTTTAGTGGCACTAGCATTGTTGTCAAGTGTCAATAGGATGGGAAAACCATTTGAAATTTAAACTGTCCAACGGGGTAATGTCACGTGGAAAGTGTAAACTAAAGTGTGTACATCATAGTGTACATGTAGCAAGGTTCTCACCGATTGAACATTGCTATTTGTACACTGATTTTTGACACGTTGTTTGACACTTACATTGCTCTCAAGTGTCAATTGGATAGGAAAATTGTTTGAAATTTAAACGGTCCAACAGATTAATGTCACGTGGCAAAGTGTAAACTAAAGTATACACCGTAGTGTACATGTCGCAAGGTTCTTACCGATTGAACATTGCTATTTGTATACTTATTTTTGACACTTTGTTTCACACTTGTGTTGTTGTCAAGTGTCAATTCGATGGGAAAATGGGTTGAAATTTAAACTGTTCAATGGGATAATGTCACGTGGCAAAGTGTAAACTAAAGTGTACACCGTAGTGTACATGTAGCAATGTTCTAACTGATTAAACTTTGTTATTTGTACACTGATTTTTAACACATTGTTTGGCACTTGAATTGTTGTCAACTGTCAATTGGAAGGGAAAATTATTTGAAATTTAAACTATCTAACAGGTTAATGTCACTTGTTAAAGTGTAAACTAAAGTGTACATCGTAGTGTACATGTAGCAATGTTCTTACTGATTGAACTTTGCTATTGTACACTGATTTTTGACTCATTTTTTGACACTTGAATTGTTGTCAAGTGTCAATTGGATGGGAAAATTGTTTGAAATTTAAATGGTCCAACAGGGCAATGTCACCAGACAAAGTGTAAACTAAAGTGTACACCATAGTACACATATCGCGAGGTTCTTACCAATTTCACTTTGTTATTTGTACACTAATTTTTGACACATTGATTGACACTTACATTGTTGCCAAGTGTCAATTGGATGAGAAAATTGTTTGAAATTTAAACGGTCCAACAGGGTAATGTCACGTGCTAAAGTGTAAACTAAACTGTACACTATAGTGTACATGTAGCAAGGTCATTACTGATTGAACTTCTCTAGCACACTCATTTTTAACACATTGTTTGACACTAGCATTGTTGTCAAGTGTCAATTGGATGGGAAGACTGTTTGAAATTTAAATTGTCCAATAGGTTAATGTCGAGTAGCAAAATGTAAACTAAAGTGTGCACACCATAGTGTACATGGACTGAGGTTCTTACCGATTGAACTTTTCTATTTGCACACTGATTTTTGAAACGTTGTTTGACACTTGCATTATTGTCAAGTGTCAATTGGATGGGAAAATTGTTTGAAATTTAAACTGTCGAACAGGGTAATGTCACGTGGCAAAGTGTAAACTAAAGTTACACCATAGTCTACATGTTGCAAGGTTCTTAGCGATTGAACTTTGCTATTTGTACACTGATTTTTAACACGTTGTTTGGCACTTGCATTGTTATCAAGTGTCAATTGGATGAGAAAACTGTTTGAAATTTAAACTGTCCAACATGGTAATGTTACGTGTCAAAGTTTAAACTAATGTGTTTACACCGTAGTGTACATGTAGCAAGGTTCTCACCAATTGAACTTTGCTATTTGTACCCTGATTTTTGACCCGTTATTTGACACATGCATCCTTGTCAAGTGTCAATTCGATGGTAAAACTGTTTGAAATTTAAATGGTCCAACAAGGTAATGTCACGTGACAAAGTGTAAAATAAAGTGTGTACACCATAGTGTACATGTAGCAAGGTTCTCACCGATTGAACTTTGCTATTTGTACACTGATTTTTGACACACAGCTTGACACATGCATTGTTGTAAAGTGTCAATTGGATGGGAAAACTGTTTGAAATTTAAACATTCCAACAGGGTAATGTCACGTGACAAAGTGTAAACTAAAGTATATACTATAGTGTACATGTAGCAAGGTCCTAATCGATTGAACTTTCCTATTTGCAGACTGATTTTTAACACACTGCTTGATACTTGCCTTGTTGTCAAGTGTCAATTGGATGGAAAAAATGTTTGAAATTTAAACCGTTCAATAGGGTAATGTCGAGTAGCAAGATATAAACTAAAGTGTGTACACCATAGTGTACATGTAGCAAGGTTCTTACCGATTGTACTTTGCTATTTGTATACAGATTTTTGACATGTTGTTTGACACTTGCATTGTTGTCAAGTGTCAATTGGGTGGGAAAATTGTTTGAAACTTATACGGTCCAACAGGGTAATGTTACGTGGCAAAGTGTAAACTAAAGTGTACACCATAGTGTACATGTCGCAAGGTTCTTACCGATTGAACATTGCTATTTGTACACTATTTTACACGTTGTTTCACACTTTTGTTGTTGTCAAGTGTCAATTGGATGGAAAAATTGGTTGAAATTTAAACTGTCCAACTGGATAATGCACGCGGCAAAGTATAAACTAAAGTGTACACCATAGTGTACATGTAGCAATGTTCTTACCGATTGAACTTTGCTATTTGTACAATAATTTTTCACAAGTTGTTTGACACTTGCAATGTTTCCAAGTTTCCATTGGATGGGAAAATTGGTCAAAATTTAAACTGTCCAATAGGGTAATGTTGAGTAGCAAAATGTAAACTAAAGTGTGTAGACCATAGTGCACATATAGCAAGGTTCTTATCGATTGAACTTTTCTATTTGTACACTAATTTTTGACACGTTGTTTGACACTTGCATTGTTGTCAAGTGTCAATTGGGTGAGAAAATTGTTTGAAATTTAAACGGTTTAATAGGGTAATGTCACGTGGCAATGTGTAAACTAAAGTGTACACCATAGTGTACATGTCGCAAGGTTCTTATCGATTGTACTTTGCTATTTGTACATTGATTTTTGGCACGCTGTTTGACACTTGAATTGTTGTCAAGTATCAATTGGATGGGAAAACTGTTTGAAATTTAGACTATCCAACAGGGTAATGTCACCTGTCAAAGTGTAAACTAATGTGTGTACACCATAGTGTACATGTAGCAAGGTTCTCACCGATTGAGCTTTGCTATTTGTACACTGATTTTTGACACGTTGTATGACACACGCATTGTTGTCAAGTGTCAATTGGATGGGAAAACTGTTTTAAATTTGAACGGTGCAACAAGGTAATGTCACGTGCCAAAGTGTAAACTAATCTGTAAACTATAGTGTACATGTAGCAAGATCCTTACCGATTGAACTTCACTATTTGTACACTTATTTTTAACACGTTGTTTGACACTTGCATTGTTGTCAAGTGTCAATTGGATGGGAAAACTGTTCGAAATTTAGACTATCCAATAGGGTAATGTCGAGTAGAAAAATGTAAACTAAAGTGTGTACACCATAGTGTACATGTAGCAATCTTCTTTCCGATTGAACTTTTCGATTTGTACACTATTTTTGACATGTTGTTTGACACTTGTATTATTGTCCAGTGTCAATTGGGTGGGTAAATTGTTCGAAATTTAAATGGTCCAACAGGGTAATGTTACGTGGCAAAATGTAAACTAAAGTGTACACCATAGTGTACATGTCGTAATGTTCTGACCGGTTGAACATTGCTATTTGTACACTAATTTTTGACACTTTGTTTCACACTTGCATTATTGCCAAGTGTCAATTGGATGGGAAAACTGGTTGAAATTTAAATTGTTCAATGGGATAATGTTACGTGGCAAAGGGTAATCTAAAGTGTACACCATAGTGTACACGTAGCAATGTTCTTACCAATTGAACTTTGCTATTTGTACACTAATTTTTGACACGTTATTTGACACTTGAATTGTTGTCAAATGTCAATTGGATGGGAAAATAGTTTGAAATTTAAACTATCCAACAGGGTAATGTCACTTGTCAAAGTGTAAAGTAAAGTGTACACAGTAGTGTACATGTAGCAATGTACTTACTGATTGAACTTTGTTATTTGTGCACTGATTTTTGACACATTATTTGACACTTGAACTGTTGTCAAGTGTCAATTGGATAGGAAAACTGTTTAAAATTTAAAGAGTCCAACAGGGAAATGTCACGTAGCAAAGTGTAAACTAAAGTGTACACCATAGTGTACATATCACGAGGTTCTTACCGATTTCACTTTGTTATTTGTACACTAATTTTTGACACGTTGATTGACACCTGGATTGTTGTCAAGTGTGAATTGGATTTGAAAACTGTTTGAAATTTAAACTGTCCAATGGGATATTGTCACATGGCAAAGTGTAAACCAAAGTGTGTATGCCATTGTATACATATATCAAGTTTCTCACCGATTGAACTTTGCTATTTGTACACTAATTTTTGACACATTGTATGACACACGCATTGTTGTCAAGTGTCAATTGGATGGGAAAATTGTTTGAAATTTAAACGGTCCAACAGGGTAATGTCACGTGGCAAAGTGTAAACTAAAGTTACACCATAGTGTACACGTCGCAAGGTTCTTACCGATTGAACTTTGCTGTTTGTACACAGATTTTTGACACGTTGTTTGACACTTGCATTGTTGTTAAGTGTCAATTGGATGGGAAAACTGTTTGAAATATAAACTATCCAACAGGGTAATGTCACGTGTCAAAGTTTAAACTGATGTGTGTACACCATAGTATACATGTAGCAAGGTTCTCACCAATTGAACTTTGCTATCTGTACCTTGATTTTTGACACTTTGTTTAACACATGCATTCTTGTCAAGGGTCAATTGGATGGTAAAACTGTTTGAAATTTAAATGGTCCAATAGGGTAATGTCACGTGGCAAAGTGTAAACTAAAGTGTGTACACCATAGTGTACGTGTAGCAAGGTTCTCACCGATTGAACTTTGCTATTTGTACACTGATTTTTGAAACATGCATTGTTGTAAAGTGTCAATTGGATGGAAAAACTGTTTAAAATTTAAATATTCCAACCGGGTAATGTCACGTGGCAAAGTGTAAACTAAAGTGTACACTATAGTGTACATGTAACAAGGTCCTAACCGACTGAACTTTGTATTTTTATACTTATTTTTAACACGGTGTTTGACACTTGCATTGTTGTCAAGTGTCAATTGGATGGGAAAAGTGTTTGAAATTTAAACTGTACAATAGGGTAATGTCGAGTAGCAAAATGTAAACTAAAGTGTGTACACCACAGTGTACATGTAGCAAGGTTTTTACTGATTGTACTTTGCTATTTGTACAATGATTTTTGACACGTTGTTTGACACTTGAATTGTTGTCAAGTGTCAATTGGATGAGAAAGCTGTTTGAAATTTAAACTGTCCAATGGGATAGTTTCACGTACCAAAGTGTAAACTAAAGTGTGTACACCGTAGTGTACATGTAGCAAGGTTCTCACCGATTGAGCTTTGCTACTTGTACACTGATTTTTGGCACGTTGTTTGACAAATGCATTGTCGTCAAGTGTTAATTAGATGGGAAAACTATTTGAAATTTAAACGGTCCGACTGAGTAATGTCACGTGGCAAAGTGTAAACTAAACTGTGCACTATAGTATACATGTAGCAAGGTCCTTATCGATTGAACTTCACTGTTTGTACAATGATTTTTAACACGTTGCTTGACACTTGCATTGTTGGCAAGTGTCCATTGGATGGAAAAACTGTTCGAAATTTAAAATGTCCAATAGGGTAATGTCTAGTAGCAAAATGTAAACTAAAGTGTGTACACCATAGTGTACATGTAGCATGGTTCTTACCGATTGAACATTCCTATTTGTACACTAATTTTTGACATGTTGTTTGGCACTTGCATTGTTGTCAATTGTTTATTGGGCGGGAAAATTGATTGAAATTCAAACTGTCCGACAGGGTAATGTCACGTGGCAAAATGTAAACTAAAGTGTACACTATTGTGTACATGTTTCAAGGTTCTTACCGAATGAACTTTGCTATTTGTATACTAATTTTTAACACGCTGTTTGACACTTGCATTGTTGTCAAGGGTCAATTAGGTGGGAAAATTGTTTGAAATTTAAATGGTCGAACAGGGTAATGTCACGTGACAATGTGTAAACGAAAGTGTACACCATAGTGTACATGTCGCAAAGTTCTTACCGATTGTACTTTGCTATTTGTACACTAATTTTTGATTCTTTGTTTGACACTTGAATTGTTGTCAAGTGTCAATTGGATGGGAAAACTATTTAAAATTTGAACTATCCAACAGGGTAATGTCACTTGTCAAAGTGTAAACTAATGTGTGTTCACTATAGTGCACATGTAGCAAGGTTCTCACCAATTGAACTTTACTATTTGTACACTGATTTTTGACACGTTGTTTGACACATGCATTGTTGTCTAGTGTCAATTGGATGGGGAAACTGTTTGAAATTTAAATGGTCCAACAGGGTAATGTCACGTGGCAAAGTGTAAACTAAAGTGTACACGATAGTGTACATGTCACGAGGTTTTTATCGATTTCACTTAGTTATTTGTACACTAATTTTTGACACGTTGATTGACACTTGGATTGTTGTCAAGTGTCAATTGGATTGAAAGACTGTTTGAAATTTAAACTGTCCAATGGGATACTGCCACGTGGTAAAGTGTAAACTAAAGTATGTACACCATAATGTACATGTAGCAAGGTTCTCACCGATTGAGCTTTGCTGTTAGTACATTGATTTTTGACACGTTGTATGATGCACGCATTGTTGTCAAGTGTCAATTGGATGGGAAAACTTTTTTAAATTTAAACGGTACAACACGGTAATGTCATGTGCCAAAGCGTAAACTAAACTACACACTATAGTGTACATGTAGCAAGGTCCTTACCGATTGAACTTTGCTATTTGTACCCTTATTTTTAACACATTGTTTAACACTTGCATTGTTGTCAAGTGTCAATTGGATGGGAGAACTTTTGAAATTTAGACTATCTAAGAGGGTAATGTCGAGTAGCAAAATGTAGACTAAAGTGTATACACCATAGTGTACAGGTAGCAAGGTTCTTACCGATTGAACTTTTCTATTTATACACTAATTTTTGACACATTGTTTGACACTTGCATTGTTGTCAAGTGTCAATTGGATGGGAAAACTGTTTGAAATTTAAATGGTCCAACTGGCAATGTCACGTGGCAAAGTGTAAACTAAAGTGTACACCATAATGGACATGTAGCAATGTTCTTACTGATTGGACTTTGCTATTTGTACACTGATTTTTGACACTTTATTTCACACTTGCGTTGTTGTCAAGTTTCGATTGGATGGGAAAACTGGTTGAAATTTAAACGGTTCAATAGGATAATGTTACGTGGCAAAGTGTAAACTAAAGTGTACACCATAATGGACATGTAGCAATGTTCTTACTGATTGGACTTTGCTATTTGTACACTGATTTTTGACATGTTATTTGACACTTGAATTGTAGTCAAGTGTCTATTGGATGGGAAAACTCTTTGAAATTTAAACAATTCAACAGGGTAATGTCACTTGTCAAAGTGTAAACTAAAGTGTACACCATAGCGTACATGTAGCAATGTTCTTACTGATTGAACTTTGCTATTTGTACACTAATTTTTGACACGTTATTTGACACTTGAATTGTTGTCAAGTGTCAATTGGATGGGAAAACTGTTTGAAATTTAAATGGTCCAACTGGCAATGTCACGTGGCAAAGTGTAAACTAAAGTGTATACCGTAGTGTATATATCACGAGGTTCTTACCGATTTCACTTTATTTTTTGTACACTGATTTTTGACACGTTGATTGACACTTGCGTTGTTGTCAAGTGTCAATTGGATCGGAAAACTGTTTGAAATTTAAACTGTCCAGTGGGATATTGTCACATGGCAAAGTGTAAACTAAAGTGTGTACGCCAATGTGTACATGTATCAAGGTTCTCACCGATTGAACTTTGTTATTTGTACAATGATTTTTGACACATTGTATGACACACGCATTGTTGTCAAGTGTCAATTGGATGGGAAAATTGTTTGAAATTTAAACGGTCCAACAGGGTAATGTCATGTGGTAAAGTGTAAACTAAAGTTACACCATAGTGTACATGTCGCAAGGTTCTTACCGATTGAACTTTGCTATTGTACACTAATTTTTGACACGTTGTTTGACACTTGCATTGTTGTCAAGTGTCAATTGGATGGGAAAATTGTTTGAAATTTAAACGGTCCAACAGGGTAATGTCATGTGGTAAAGTGTAAACTAAAGTTACACCATAGTGTACATGTCGCAAGGTTCTTACCGATTGAACTTTGCTATTGTACACTAATTTTTGACACGTTGTTTGACACTTGCATTGTTGTCAAGTGTCAATTGGATGGAAAAACTGTTTGAAATTTAAACTATCAAATAGGGTAATGTCACCTGTCAAAGTTTAAACTAATTTGTGCACACCACAGTGTACATGTAGCAAGGTTCTCACCAATTGAACTTTGCTATTTGTACCTTGATTTTTGACACTTTGTTTGACACATGCATTCTTGTCAAGTGTCGATTGAATGGTAAAACTGTTTGAAATTTAAATGGTCCAACAGGGTAATCTCACTTGGCAAAGTGTAATTAAAGTGTGTACACCATAGTGTACGTTTAGCAAGGTTTCATCGATTGAATTTGCTATTTGTACACTAATTTTTGACACACTGTTTGACACATGCATTGCTGTAAAGTGTCAATTGGATGGGAAAAGTATTCAAAATTTAAACATTCCAACAGGGTACTGTCACGTGGCAAAGTGTAAACTAAAGTGTACACTATAGTGTACATATAGCAAGGTCCTAATCGATTGAACTTTGCTATTTGTATACTGATTTTTAACACGCTGTTTGACACTTGCATTGTTGTCAAGTGTCAATTGGATGAGAAAACTATTTGAAATTTAAACTGTTCAATAGGGTAATGTCGAGTAGCAAAATGTAAACTAAAGTGTGTACACCATAGTGTGCATGTAGCAAGGTTCTTACCGATTGTATTTTGCTATTTGTACTCTAATTTTTGACACATTGTTTAACACTTGAATTGTTGTCACGTGTCAATTGGATGAGAAAATTGTTTGAAATTTAAATGGTCCGACCGGGTAATGTCACGTGGCAAAGTGTAAACTAAACTGTACACTATAGTGTACGTGTAGTAAGGTCCTTACCGATTGAACTTCGCTATTTCTACACAGATTTTTAACACGTTGTTTCACACTTGCATTGTTGCCAAGTGTCCATTGGATGGGAAAACTGTTCTAAATTTAAACTGTCCAATAGGATAATGTCTAGTAGCAAAATGCAAACTAAAGTGTGTACACCATAGTGTACATATAGCAAGCCTCTTACCGATTGAACTTCACGCTTTGTACACTGACTTTTGACACGTTGATTGACTCTTGCATTGTTGTCAAGAGTCAATTGGATGGAAAAATTGTTTAAAACTTAAACTGTCCAAGGGGATAATGTCTTATGGTAAAGTGTCAGCTAAAGTGTGTACACCATAGTGTACATGTAGCAAGGTTCTCACTGATTTAACTTTGCTATTTGAACATTGATTTTTGAATCGTTATTTGACACTTAAGTTGTTGTCAAGTGTCAATTCGATGGGAAAACTATTTGAAATTTAAACTGTCCAACAAGGATATGTCACATGGCAAAGTATTAACTAAAGTGTGTACACCATAGTGTACATGTAGCAAGGTTATCACAGATTGAACTTCGCTATTTGTACACTAATTTTTGACACGTTGTTTGACACATGCATTGTTGTCAAGTGTCAATTGGATGGGAAAACTTTTTGAAATTTCAACGGTACAATAGGGTAATGTAATGTGGCAAAGTGTAAACTAAAGTGTACACCGTAGTGTACATGTCGCGAAGTTCATACCGATTACACTTTGCTGTTTGTACACAGATTTTTGACACGTTGATTGACACTTGCATTGTCAAGTGTCGATTGGATGGGAAAACTATTTGAAATTTACACTGTCCAACATGGTAATGTCATGTGGCAAAGTTTAAACTAAAGTGTGTACACCATAGTGTACATGTAGCAAGGTTCTTACAGATTGAACTTTGCTATTTGTATACTGATTTTTAACACGTTGTTTGACACATGCATTGTTATCAAGTGTCAATTGGATGGGAAAACTATTTGAAATTTAAATAGTCTAACAGGGTAATGTCCCGTGACAAAGTGTAAACTAAAGTGTACACAATAGTGTACATGTAGCAAAGTTCTTATAAATTTGCTATTTGTACATTGATTTTTGACACGTTAATTGACACTTCCACTGTTGTCAAGTGTCAATTGGTTGGGAAAATCATTTGAAATTTAAACTGTCTAACGGGGTAATGTCACGACGCAAAGTGTAAACTAAAGCGTCTACACCATAATGTACATGTAGCAAGGTTCTCACCGATTGAACTTTGCTATTTGTACACTGATTTTTGACACATTGTCTGACACTTGACATTTTGTCGAGTGTCAATTGGATGGAAAAACTATTTAAAATTTGAACTGTCCAACAGGGTAAGGTCACGTGGCAAAGTGTAAACTAAAGTGTGTACACCATAATCTACATGAAGCAAGGTTCTTATCGATCGAATTTTGATATTTGTACACTGATTTTTGACACGTTATTTGATACTTGCAATGTTGTCAAGTGTCAATTGGATTTGAACACTATTTGAAATTTAAACTGTCCAATAGGGTAATGTCACGTGGCAAAGTGTAAACTAAAGTGTACACCATATTGTACATGTCGCAAGGTTCTTACCGATTGAACTGTGCTATTTGTACACTGATTTTTGACACGTTGTTTTCCACTGGCATTACTGTCAAGTATCAATTGGATGAGAAAACTATTTGAAATTCAAACTGTCCAACAGGGTAACATCACGTGGCATAGTGTAAACTAAAGTGTACACTATTGTGTACATGTTGCAAGGTTCTTACCGAATGAACTTTGCTATTTGTATACTAATTTTTAACACGCTGTTTGACACTTGCATTGTTGTCAAGTGTCAATTGGCTGTGAAAATTATTTGAAATTAAAACGGTCAAACAGGGTAATGTCACGTGACAATGTGTAAACTAAAGTGTACACCATAGTGTACATGTCGCAAGATTCTTACCGATTGTACTTTGGTATTTGTACACTGATTTTTGACGCGTTGTTTGACACTTGAATTGTTGTCAAGTGTCAATTGGATGGGAAAACTGTCAATTTATTTTTGACACATTGTTTGACACTTGCGTTGTTTTCAAGGGTCACTAGGATGGCAAAACTATTAGAAATTTAAACTGTCCAATAGGGTAATGCCACGTGGCAAAGTGTAAACTAAAGTGTACGTCGAAGTGTAAATGTAGTAAGGACCTTATCGATTGAACTTTGCTATTCGTACACTAATTTATGACATGTTGTTTGACACTTACATTGTTGTCAAGTGTCAATTGGATGGAAAAATAGTTTGAAATTTAAACTGTCCAACAGGATAATGTCACATGGCAAAGTGTAAACTAAAGTGTGTACACCATAGTATACATGTAACAAGGTTCTTACCGATTGAACTTTACTATTCGTACAGTAATTTTGGAGACGTTGTTTGACACATAAATTGTTTTTAAGTGTCAATTGGATGGGAAAATTACTTGAAATTTAAACTATCCAATAGGGTAATGACACATGGAAATGTGTAAACTAAAGTGTACGTCGAAGTGTAAATGTAGTAAGGACCTTATCGATTGAACTTTGCTATTCGTACACTAATTTATGACATGTTGTTTGACACTTACATTGTTGCCAAGTGTCAATTGGATGGGAAAATTACTTGAAATTTAAACTATCCAATAGGGTAATGACACATGGAAATGTGTAAACTAAAGTGTACGTCGAAGTGTAAATGTAGTAAGGACCTTATCGATTGAACTTTGCTATTCGTACACTAATTTATGACATGTTGTTTGACACTTACATTGTTGCCAAGTGTCAATTGGATGGGAAAATTACTTGAAATTTAAACTATCCAATAGGGTAATGACACATGGAAATGTGTAAACTAAAGTGTACGTCGAAGTGTAAATGTAGTAAGGACCTTATCGATTGAACTTTGCTATTTATACACTTATTTTTGGCACGTTGTTTGACACTTGCATTGTTATCAAGTGTCGATTGGATGGAAAAACTATTTGAAATTTAAACTGTCCAACAGGGTAATGTCACGTGGCAAAAAGTAAACTGAAGTTTACACCATAGTGTACATGTCGTAAAGTTCTTACCGCGTGAACTTTGCTATTTGTACACTAATTTTTGACATAATGTTTGACACTTGCACTGTTGTCAAGTGTCAATTGGATGGGATAACAGGTTGAAATTTAAACTGTCCAACAGGGTAATGTCACATGTTAAAGTGTAAACTAAAGTGTATACCATAGTGTACATGTAGCGAGGTCCATACCCATAGAACTTTGCAATTTGTATACTGATTTTTGACATGTTGTTCGGCACTTGCATTGTTGTGAAGCTTCAATTGGGTGGAAAAATTGTTTGAAATTTAAACTGTCCAATAGTGTTATGTCACGTGGCAAATTGTAAACTAAAATGTACACCATGGTGTACATGTCGTGGGGTTCTTACCGATTGAACTTTGCTATTTGTACACTGATTCTTGGCACGTTGTTTGAAAGTATCAATTGGATGAGAAAACTGTTTGAAATTTAAGTTGTTCAACAGGCTAACTTCACATGGCAAAGTGTAAACTAAATTGTACACCATAGTGCACATGTAGCAAGGTCCTTACCGATTGAACTTTGCTATTTGTACACTGATTTTTAACACGTTGTTTGACCAATGTTTTGTTGTGTAATATCAATTGGATGTGAAAACTATTTGAAATTTAAACTGTCAGACAAGGTAAGGTCACATGGTAAAGTGTAAACTAAAGTGTACACCATAGTGTACATGTCACAAGGTTCTTACCGATCGAACTTTTCTATTTGTACACTGATTTTCGACACATTGTTTGACACTTATGTTGTTGTCAAGTGCCAATTGGATGGGAAAATTGTTTGAAATTTAAGCTGTCCAGCAAGGTAATGTCACGTGACAAAGTGTAAACTAAAGTGTACACCATAGTGGACATGTCACAAGATTCTTACCGATTGAACTTTGCTATTTGTACACTAATTTTTGACACATTGTTTGAAACTTGCGTCATTGTCAAGTGCCAATTGGATGGAAAAATTGTTTGAAATTTAAATTGTGGCTTAGTGTAAACTAAAGTGTACACCATAGTGTATATGTAGCAACGTTCTTACCGATTGAACTTTGGTATTTGTACACTGATTTTTGACATGTTGTTTGACCCTTGCATTGTTGTCTAGTGTCAATTGGATGGGAAAATTGTTTGAAATTTAAGCTATCTAGCAAGGTAATTTCACATGGTAAAGTCTAAACTAAAGTGTACATGATAGTGTACATGTCGTAAGGTTCTTACCAATTGAATTTTGTTATTTGTACACTGATTTTCGACACGTTGTTTGACACTTACGTTGTTATCAAGTGTCAATTGGATGGGAAAATTGTTTGACACTTAAGCTGCCCAGCAAGGTAATGTCAAGTGCCAAAGGGTAAACTAAGGTGTACACCATAGTTCACATGTCGCAAGGTTCTTACCGATTGAACTATGCTATTTGTACACTAATTTTTGACATGTTTGATACTTGCATTGCTGTCAAGTGTCGATTGGGTGCAAAAACTATTTGAAATTTAAACTATCCTACAGGGATGTGTCACGTGGCAAAGTGTAGACTAAAGTGTACACCATAGTGTACATGAAACAAGGTTCTTATCGATTGAACTTTGCAATTTGTACACTTATATTTGACACATTGTTTGACATTTGCATTGTTGTCAAGCATCAATTGGGTGGAAAAATTGTTTCAAATTTAAACTGTCTAACAAGGTAGTGTCACGTGGTGAAGTGTAAACTAAAGTGCACAACGTAGTGTACATGTCGCGGGGTTCTTACCGATTGAACTTTGCTATTTGTACAATAATTTTTGACACGTTGTCTGAAAGTATCAATTGGATGGGAAAACTGTTTGAAATTTAAGCTGTTGAATAGGCTAACATCACATGGCAAATTGTAAACAAAAGTGTACACTATAATGTACGTGTAGCAAGGTCCTTACCGATTGAACTTTGCTATTGGTATACGGATTTTTGACACATTGTTTGACACATACATTGTTGTCTAGTATCAATTGGATGTGAAAATTATTTGAAATTTAAACTGTCAGACAGGGTAAGGTCACGTGGTAAAGTGTAAACCGTACTGTACATGTCTTAAGGTTCTTATCGATGAACTTTGCTATTTGTACACTGATTTTCGACACGTTGTTTCACACTTTTGTTGTTGTCAAGTGTCAATTAGATGGGAAAGTTGTTTGAAATTTAAGCTGTCCAGCAAGGTAATGTCACGTGGCAAAGTGTAAACTAAAGTGTACACCATAGTGTACATGTCGCAAGGTTCTTACCGATTGAACTTTGCTATTTGCACACTGATTTTTGACACGCTGTTTGATACTTGCACTGTTGTCAGGTGTCAATAGGATAGGAAAACCATTTGAAATTTAAATTGTCCAACGGGGTGATGTCACGTGGCATAGTGTAAACTAAAGTGTACACCATAGTGTATATGTAGTAAGGTTCTTACCGATTGAACTTTGCCATTTGTACAATTATTTTTGACATGTTGTTTATTACTTGCATTGTAGTCAAGCTATTTGTACACTGATTTTTTACACATTGTTTGACACTTTCATTGTTGTCGAGTATCAATTGGATGGGAAAACTATTTGAAATTTATAATGCCCAACTGGCTAATGTCACGTGGCAAAGCATAAACTAAAGTGCGTACACCATAGTATACATGTAGCAAGGTTCTTATCGAATGAACTTTGCTATTTGTACACTGATTTTCGACACGTTGTTTGACACTTGCATTGTTGTCAAGTGTCAATTGCATGGGAAAATTGTTTGAAATTTAAGCTGTCCAGCAAGGTAATGTCACGTTACAAAGTGTAAACTAAGGTATACACCATAGTGCACATGTCGCGAGGTTCTTACGGATTGAACTATGCTATTTGTCCACTGATTTTTGACACGTTGTTTGACACTTGCGTTGTTGTCAAGTGTAAATTGGACGGAAACACTGTTTGAAATTTAAACTGTCCAACAGGGTAATGTCACATGACAAAGTGTAAACTAAAGTGTACACCACAGTGTACATGTAGCGAGGTCCATACCCATAGAACTTTGCAATTTGTACACTGATTTTTCACACGTTGCTCGACACTTACATTATTGTCAAGCTTCAATTGGGTGGAAAAATTGTTTGAAATTTAAACTGTCCTATAGGGATGTGTCACGTGGCAAAGTGTAGACTAAAGTGTATACCATAGTGTAAATGAAACAAGGTTCTTATCGACTGAACTTTGCAATTTGTACACTAATTTTTGACACGTTGTTCGACACCTGCATTGTTGTCAAGCATCAATTGGGTGGAAAAATTGTTTGAAATTTAAACAGTCCAATAGGGTAATGTCACGTGGCAAAGGGTAAACTAAAGTGTACACCGTAGTGTACATGTCGTAGGGTTCTTATCGATTGAACTTTGCTATTTGTACAATGATTTTTGACACGTAGCTTGAAAGTATAAATTGGATGGGAAAACTGTTTGAAATTTAAGCTATCCAACAGGCTAACGTCACATGGCAAAGTGTAAACTAAAGGGCACACCATGGTGTACATGTAGCAAGGTCCTTACCGATTGAACTTTACTATTTGTACACTAATTTTTGACACATGCATTGTTGTCTAGTATCAATTGGATGGGAAAACTATTTGAAATTTAAACTATCAGACAGGGTAAGGTCATCATGTTGTTTGACACTTGCATTGCTGTCAAGTGTCAATTAGATGAGAAAATTGTTTGAAAATTAAGCTATCCAGCAAGGTAATGTCATGTGGTAAAGTGAAAACTAAAGTGTACACCATAGTGTATATGTCGCAAAGTTCTTACCGATTGAACTTTACTATTTGTACACTGATTTTTGACATGTTGTTTGACACTTGCATTGTTGTCAAGTGTCAATAGGATGGGAAAACTGCTTCAAATTTAAACTGTAGAACAGGGTAATGTCACGTGACAAAGTGTAAACTAAAGTATACACCAAAGTGTACATGTAGCAAGGTTCTTACCGATTGAACTTTGCTATTTGTGCACTTATTTTTGACACGTTGTTTAACACTTGCATTATTGTCAAGTGTCAATAGGATGTGAAAACTGTTTGAAATTTAAACTATCCAACAGGGTAATGTCACATGGAAAAGTGTAAACTAAAGTGTACACCATAGTGTACAAGTAGCAAGGTCCATACCGATTGAATTTTGTTGTTTGTGTACTGATTTTTGACACGTTGTTTGACACTTGCATTGTTGTCAAGTGTCAATTGGATGGAAAAACTGTTTGAAATTTAAAATGTCAGACAGGGTAAGGTCACGTGGTAAAGTGTAAACTAAAGCATACACCATAGTGTACATGTCGCAAGGTTCTTACCGATTGAAATTTGTAATTTGTTCACTGATTTTTGACACGTTGTTTGACGCTTATATTGTTGTCAAGTGTCAATTGGATGGGAAATTTGTTTGAAATTTAAGCCGTCCAGGAAGGTAATGTCATGTGGTAAAGGGTAAACTAAAGTATACACCATAGTGTACATGTCGCAAGGCTCTTACCGATTGAACTTTGCTATTTGTACACTGATTTTTGACGCATTGTTTGACACATGCATTGTTGTCTAGTATCAATTGGATGGGAAAACTAATTGAAATTTAAATTGTCAGACAGGGTAAGGTCACATGGTAAAGTGTAAACTAAAATGTACAACATAGTGTACATGTCGCAAGGTTCTTTCCGATTGAACTTTGCTATTTGTACACTTATTTTTGACACGTTGTTTGACACTTGCGTTATTGTCAAGTGTCAATTAGATGGGAAAATTGTTTGAAATTTAAGCTATCTAGCAAGGTAATGTCACGTGGCAAAGTGTAAACTAAAGTGTACATGTTGCAACGTTCTTACCGATTGAACTTTGCTATTTGTACACTGATTCTTGACACGTTGTTTGATACTTACATTGTTGTCAAGTGTCATTAAGATGGGAAAACTGTTTGAAATTTAAACTGTCCGATAGGGTAATGTCAAGTGGCATAGTGTAAACTAAAGTGTACACCATAGCGCATATGTAGAAAGGTTCTTACCGAATGAACTTTGCTATTTGTACACTGATATTTGACATGCTGTTTGACACTTACATTGTTGTCAGGTGTCAATTGGATGGGAAAATTATTTGAAATTTAAGCTGTCCAGCAAGGTAATGTCATGTGGTAAAGTGTAAACTAAAATATACACCATAGTATACATGTCGCAAGGTTCTTACCGATTGAACTTTGCTATTTGTACACTGATTTTCGACACGTTGTTTGACACTTGCATTGTTGTCAAGTGTCAATTGCATGGGAAAATTGTTTGAAATTTAAGCTGTCCAGCAAGGAAATGTCATGTGGTAAAGTGTAAACTAAAGTATACACCATAGTATACATGTCGCAAGGTTCTTACCGATTGAACTTTGCTATTTGTACACTGATTTTCGACACGTTGTTTGACACTTGCATTGTTGTCAAGTGTCAATTGCATGGGAAAATTGTTTGAAATTTAAGCTGTCCAGCAAGGAAATGTCATGTGGTAAAGTGTAAACTAAAGTATACACCATAGTATACATGTCGCAAGGTTCTTACCGATTGAACTTTGCTATTTGTACACTTATTTTTGACATGTTGTTTGACACTTGCGTTGTTGTCAAGTGTCATGAAGATGGGAAAACTATTTGAAATTTAAAATGTCCGATAGGGTAATGTCAAGTGGCATAGTGTAAACTAAAGTGTACACCATAGTGCATATGTAGCAAGGTTCTTACCGATTGAACTTTGCTATTTGTACACTGATATTTGACATGTTGTTTGACACTCAATTGTTTTCAAGTGTCAATTGGATCAGAAAATTGTTTGAAATTTAAGCTGTCCAGTAAGGTAATGTCATGTGGTAAAGTGTAAACTAAAGTATACACCATAGTATACATGTCGCAAGGTTCTTACCGATTGAACTTTGCTATTTGTGCACTGATTTTTGACACATTGTTTGACACTTGTGCTGTTGTCAAGTATCAGTTGGATGGGAAAATTGTTTGAAATTTAGGCTGTCCAGCAAGGTAATGTCACGTGGCAAAGTGTAAACATAAGTGTACACCATAGTGCACATGCCGCGAGGTTCTTACCGATTGAACATGCTATTTGTATACTGATTTTTGACACGTTGTTTGATACTTGCATTGTTGTCAAGTGCCAATTGGACGGGAAAACTGTTTAAAATCTAAATTGTCCGACAGGATAATGTCACGCGGCAAAGTGTAAACTAATGTGTACACTACAGTGTACATGTAGCGACGTCCATACCCATGGAACTTTGCAATTTGTACACTGATTTTTGACACGTTGTTCGACACTTGCATTGTTGTCACGCCTCAATTGGGTGGAAAAATTGTTTGAAATTTAAACTATCCTACAGGGATGTGTCATATGGTAAAGTGTACACTAAAGTGTACACGATAGTGTACATGAAACAAGGATCTTATCGATTGAACTTTGCAATTTGAACACTGATTTTTGACACGTTGTTCGGCACTTGTATTGTTATCAAGCGTCAATTCGGTGGAAGAATTGTTTGAAATTTAAACTGTCCAACAAGGTAATGTCACGTGGCAAAATGTAAACTAAAGTGTATACCGTAGTGTACATGTCGCGAGGTTCATACTGATTGAACTTTGCTATTTGTACAATGATTTTTGACACGTAGCTTGAAAGTATCAATTGGGTGGAAAAACTGTTTGAAGTTTAAGCTGTCCACAGGCTAACGCCACATGGCAAAGTGTAAACTAAAGTGTACACCATAGTATACATGTAGCAAGGTGCATACCGATTGAACTTTGCTATTTATACACTGATTTTTGACACATTGTTTGACACATGCATTGTTGTCTAGTATCAATTAGATGGGAAAACTATTTGAAATTTAAACTGTTAGACAAGGTAAGGTCGCATGACAAAGTTTAAACTAAAGTGTACACCATAATGTACAAGTAGCAAGGTTCTTACCGATTGAACTTTACTATTTGTATACTAATTTTTGACACGTTGTTTAATACTTGCATTGTTCTCAAGTGTCAATAGGATGGGAAAACTATTTGAAATTTAAACTGTCCAATGGGGTAATGTCACGTGGCATAGTATAAACTAAAGTGTACACCATAGTGTACATGTAGTAAGGTTCTTATCGATTGAACTTTGATATTTGTACACTGATTTTTGACACGTTGTTTGACACTTGCATTGTTGTTAAGTGTCAATTAGATGGGAAAATTGTTTGAAATTTAAGCTGTCCAGTAAGGTAACGTCACGTGGTAAAAGTGTAAACTAAAGTGTACACCATAGTGTACATGTCGCAAGGTTCTTATCGATTGAACTTTGCTATTTGTACAGTGGGAAACTGTAGACTAAAGTGTACACCACAGTGTACAAGTAGCGAGGTCCATACCGATTGAACTTTGCTATTTGTGCACTGATTTTTACACATTGTTTGACACTTGCATTGTTGACAAGTGTCAATTAGATGAGAAAACTATTTGAAATTTAAACTGTCCAATAGGGTAATGTCATGTGGCAAAGTGTAAACTAAAGTGTGCACCATAGGGTACATGTCGCAAGGTCCTTACCATTTGAACTTTGTTGTTTGTACACTGATTTTTGACACGTTGTTTGACACTTGCATTGTTGTCAAGTGTCAATTGGATGGGAAAACTATTTGAAATTTAAACTGTCAGATAGGGTAAGGTCACGTGGCAAAGTGTAAACTAAAGTGTACACCATAATGTACATGTAGCAAGGTTCTTACCGATTGAACTTTACTATTTGTACGTTGATTTTAACAAGTTGTTTGATACTTGCATGGTTGTCAAGTGTCAATAGGATGTGAAAACTATTTAAAATTTAAGCTGTCCAATAGGCTAACGTCACATGGCATAGTGTAAACTTAAGTTTACACCATAGTGTACATATAGCAAGGTCCTTACCTATTGAACTTTACTATTTGTACACCGATTTTTGACATGTTTTTTGACACATGCATTGTTTTCTTGTATCAATTGGATGGGAAAACTATTTGAAATTTAAACTGCCAGACAGGGTAAGGTCACGTAGCAAAGTGTAAACTATAGTGTACACCATAATGTACATGTAGAAATGTTCTTACCGATTGAACTTTGCTATTTGTACCCTAATTTTTGAAATGTTGTTTGATACTTACATTGTTGTCAAGTGTTAATATGATGGGAAAATTGTTTGAAATTTAAACTGCCCAACGGGGTAATGTCACGTGGTATAGTATAAACTAAAGTGTATACCATAGTGTACATGTAGCAAGGTTCTTACCGATTGAACTTTGCTATTTGTACATTGATTTTTGCCATGTTGTTTGATACTTACATTGTTGTCAAGTGTCAATTAGATGAGAAAATTGTTTGAAAATTACTAATATCATGTGGTAAAGAGTAAACTAAAGTGTACACAATAGTGTACATGCCGCAAGGTTCTTACCGATTGAACTTTGCTACTTGTACACTGATTTTGGACACGTTGTTTGACACTTGAGTTGTTGTCAAGTGTCAATTGGATGGGAAAACTGTTTGAAATTTAAACTGTCCAACAGGATAATGTCACGTGGCAAAGTGTAAACTAACGTGTACACATAGTGTACATGTGGCAAGGTTCTTACTGATTGAACTTTGCTTTTTCTACACTATTTTTTGACACGTTCTTTGAAACTTGCATTGTTGTCAAACGTCAATAAGATGGGAAAACTGTTTGAAATTTACACTGTCCAATAGGCTAACGTCACGTGGTATAGTGTAAACTAAAGTGTATATTATAGTGTATATGTAGCAAGGTTCTTACCTATTGAACTTTGCTATTTAAACATTGATTTTTGACACGTTGTTTGACACTTGCATTGTTGTCAAGTGTTAATTAGATGGGAAAATTGTTTGAAATTTAAGCTGTCCAACAAGCTAATGTCACGTGGTAAAATTTAAACTAAAGTGTACACCTTAGTATACATGTCGAAGGTTCTTACCGATTGAACTTTGCTATTTGTACACTGATTTTCGAGATGTTGTTTGACACTTGGGTTGTTGTCAAGTGTCAATTGGATGGAAAATTGTTTGAAATTTATGCTGTCCAGCAGGGTAATGTCACGTGGCAAAGGTTAAACTAAGGTGTACACCATAGTGCACATGTCGCAAGGTTCTTACTGATTGAGCTATGGTATTTGTACACTGATTTTTGACATGTCGTTTGACACTTGCATTTTTAACAAGTGTCAATTGGATGGAAAAACTGTTTGAAATGTAAACTGTCCAACAGGGTAATGTCACGTCGCAAAGTGTAAGCTAAAGTGTACACTACAGTGTACATGTGGTGAGGTCCATACCCATAGAACATTGCAATTTGTACACTGATTTTTAACACGTTGTTCAACGCTTGCATTGTTGTCAAGCGTCAATTTGGTGGAAAAATTGTTTGAAATTTAAACTGTCCTACAGGGATGTGTCACGCGGCAAAGTGTAGACTAAGGTGTATACCATAGTATACATGAAACAAGGTTCTTATCTATTGAACTTTGCAATTTGTACACTGATTTTTGACACGTTGTTCGACACTTGTATTGTTGTCGAGCGTCAATTACATGGAAAAATTGTTTGAAATTTAAACTATCCAACAGGGTAATGTCACGTGGCAAAGTATAAACTAAAGTGTATACCGTAATGTACATGTCGTAGGGTTCTTACCGATTGAACTTTGCTATTTGTACATTGATTTTTTACACATTGTTTGACATATGCATTGTTGTCTAGTATCAATTGGATGGGAAAACTATTTGAAATTTAAACTGTTAGATAGGGTAAGGTCATGTGGCAAGGTGTAAACTAAAGTGTACACCATAGTGTACATGTAGCAAGGTCCTTACCGATTGAACTTTGCTATTTGTACATTGATTTTTTACACATTGTTTGACATATGCATTGTTGTCTAGTATCAATTGGATGGGAAAACTATTTGAAATTTAAACTGTTAGATAGGGTAAGGTCATGTGGCAAGGTGTAAACTAAAGTGTACACCATAGTGTACATGTAGCATGGTTCTTATCGATTGAACTTTACTATTTGTACACTGATTTTTGACGTGTTGTTTGACACATGCATTGTTGTCAAGTGTCAATTGGATGGGAAAATTGTTTGAAATTTAAGCTGTCCAGCAAGGTAATGTCACGTGGTAAAGTGTAAACAAAAGTATACACCATAGTGTACATGTCGCAAGGTTCTTACCGATTGGACTTTGCCATTTGCACACTAATTTTTGACATGTCGTTTGACATTTGCATTGTTGTCAAGTGTCAATTGGATGGAAAAACTATTTATAATTTAAACTGTCCAACATGATAATGTTACATGGCAAAGTGTACATGCAGTAAGGTTTTTACCGATTGACCTTTGCGATTTGTACACTGATTTTTGACACGTTGTTTGACACTTGCATTGTTGTCAGGTGTCATTAGGATGGGAAAACTGTTTGAAATTTAAATTGTCTAACAGGGTAATGTCACGTGACAAAGTGCAAACTAAAGTGTACAGGCAGCACGGTTCTTACTGATCGAAATTTCCTATTTGTGGACTTATTTTTGACACATTGTTTGACACTTGCTTCATTGTCAAGTGTCAATGGGATGTGAAAACTGTTTGAAATTTAAACTGCCCAGCGAGGTAATGTCACGTGGCAAAGTGTAAACTAAAATATACACCATAGTGTACAAGTAGCGTGGTCCATACCGATTGAACTTTGCTATTTGTGCACGATTTTTGACATGTTGTTTGACACTTGCATTGTTGTCAAGTGTCAATTGGATGTAAAAACTATTTGAAATTTAAACTATCCTACATTGATGTGTCACACGACAAAGTGTAAACTAAAGTGTACACCATAGTGTACAAGAAGCAGGGTTCTTACCGATTGAACTTTGCAATTTGTACACTGATTTTTGACACGTTGTTTAACTCTTGCATTGTTGTCAAGTATCAATTGGATTGGAAAACTATTTGAAATTTAAACTGTCCAACAGGGTAAGGTCATGTGGCAAAGTGTAAAATAAAGTGTACACCATAGTGTAAATGTAGCAAGGTTCTTACCGATTGAACTTTGCTGTTTGTACACTGATTTTTGACTCGTTGTTCGACCATTCATTGTTTTCAAGTATCAATTGGATGGGAAAACTATTAGAAATTTAAACTGTCCAACAGGGTAATGTCACGTGGGAAAGTGTAAACTAAAGTGTACACCGTAGTGTACATGTTGCGAAGTTCTTATCAATTGAACTTTGCTATTTGTACACTGAATTTAACACATTGTTTGACACTTGCATTGTTGTCAAGTGTCAATTGTATGGGAAAACTGTTTCAAATTTAAGTTGTCTAATAGGGTAATGTCACGTGGCAAAGTGTAAAATAAAGTGTACACCATAGTGTACATGTAGCAAGGTCCTTACCGATTGAACTTTGCTATTTGTACACTGATTTTTGACACATTGTCTGACACTTGCTTCATTGTCAAGTGTCAATGGGATGTGAAAACTGTTTGAAATTTAAACTGTCCAACTGGGTAATGTCACGTGGCAAAGTGTACACTAAAATGAACACCATAGTGTACAAATAGCGAGGTCCATACCGATTGAACTTTTCTATTTGTCCACTAATTTTTTACATGTTGTTTGCATTGTTGTCAAGTGTTAATTGGATGCGAAAACTATTTGAAATTTAAACTGTCCTATAGGGATGTGTCACGTGGTAAAGTGTAAACTAAAGTGTACACCATAGTGTACATGAAGCAAGGTTCTTACCGATTGAACTTTACAATCTGTACACTGATTCTTGGCACGTTGTTTAACTCGTGCATTATTTTTAAGTGGCAATTAGATGGGAAAATTGTTAGAAATTTAAACTGTCCAACAGGGTAATGTCACGTGGCAAAGTGTAAACTAAAGTGTACACCATTGTGTACATGTAGCAAGGTCCTTACCGATTGAACTTTGCTATTTGTGCATTGATTTTTGACATGTTGTTTGACACTTGCATTGTTGTTAGGTGTCATTAGAATGATTAAACTATTTGAAATTTGAACTAATCAACTGGGTAATGTCACGTGACAAAGTGTAAACTAAAGTGTACACCATTGTGTACATGTAGCAAGGTCCTTACCGATTGAACTTTGCTATTTGTGCATTGATTTTTGACATGTTGTTTGACACTTGCATTGTTGTTAGGTGTCATTAGAATGATTAAACTATTTGAAATTTGAACTAATCAACTGGGTAATGTCACGTGACAAAGTGTAAACTAAAGTGTACACCATTGTGTACATGTAGCAAGGTCCTTACCGATTGAACTTTGCTATTTGTGCATTGATTTTTGACATGTTGTTTGACACTTGCATTGTTGTTAGGTGTCATTAGAATGATTAAACTATTTGAAATTTGAACTAATCAACTGGGTAATGTCACGTGACAAAGTGTAAACTAAAGTGTACACCATTGTGTACATGTAGCAAGGTCCTTACCGATTGAACTTTGCTATTTGTGCACTGATTTTTGACATGTTGTTTGACACTTGCATTGTTGTTAGGTGTCATTAGAATGATTAAACTATTTGAAATTTGAACTAATCAACTGGGTAATGTCACGTGACAAAGTGTAAACTAAAGTGTACACCATAGTGTACATCTAGCAAGGTCCTTACCGATTGAACTTCGCTATTTGTTAACTGATTTTTACACGTTATTTGACACTTGCATTGTTGTCGAGTGTCAATTGGATGGAAAAAATTGTTTGAAATTTAAACTGTCCCACAAGGATGCGTCACGTGGCAAAGTGTAAATTAAAGTATACACCATAGTGTACATGAAGCAGGGTTCTTGCAGATTTGACTTTCCTATTCGTACACTGATTTTTGGTACGTTGTTTGGCACTTGCATTGTTGTCAAGTGTCAATTGGATGGAAAAACTGTTTGATATTTAAATTGTCCAACAGGGTAATGTCACGTGGCAAAGTGCAAACTAACGTGTACACCATAGTGTACATGTCGCAAAGTTCTTACCGCTTGAACTTTGTTGTTTGTATAATGATTTTAGGCACGTTATTTGACAAGTGTCAATTGGATGGGAAAATTGATTGATATTTAAGCTGTTCAATAGGGTAATGTCACATTGCAAAGTGTAAACTAATGCGAACACTATAGTGTACATGTAGCAGGATGCTTATCGATTGAACTTTGCTATTTGTAATTTTATTTTTGACACATTGTTCGACACATGCATTGTTGTCAAGTGTCAATTGGATGGGAAAACTGTTTGAAATTTGAACTGTCCAATAGGGTGATGTCACATGGCAAAGTGTAAACTAAAGTGCACACCGTAGTGTACATGTCGCGAGGTTCTTACCAATTGAACTTTGTTATTTGTACACTGAATTTTACACGGTGTTTGACACTTGCATTGTTGTCAAGTGTAAGTTGTATGGGAAAACTATTTGAAATTTAAGCTGTCCAACGGGGTAATGTCAAGCGGCAAAGTGTAAAATAAAGTGTACACAATAGTGCACATGTAGCAAGGTCCTCACCGATTGGACTTTGCTATTTGTACACTGATTTTGACACGTGCTTTGACACATGGATTATTGTCATGTGTCAATTGGATGGGAAAATTGTTTATAATTTAAACTATCCAATAGGATAATGTCACGTGGCAAAGTGTAAGCCAAAGTGTACATGTAATAAGGTTCTTACCGATTGAACTTTGCTATTTGTACACTGATTTTTTACTCGTTGTTTGACAGTTGTACTGTTGTCAGGTGTCATTAGGATGAAAAAACTGTTTGAAATTTAAACTGTCCAATAGGGTAATGTCACGTGGCAAAGTGTAAATTAAGTGTACACCATAGTATACATGTACCAAGGTCCTTGCCGATTGAACTTTTCTATTTGTGCACTGATTTTTAACACGTTGTTTGACACTTGCATTGATGTCAGGTGTCAATAGGATGGGAAAATTATTTGAAATTTAAACTGTCCAACAGGGTAATGTCACGTGGCAAAGTGTAAACTAAAGTCAACACCATAGCGTACATGTAGCAAGGTCCTTATCGATTGAACTTTGCCATTTGTTAATTGATTTTTTACACGTTGTTTAACACTTGCATTGTTGTCTAGTGTTAATTTGATGGGAGAACCATTTGAAATTTAAGCTGTCCCATAGGGATACGTTACGTGGTAAAGTGTAAACTAAAGTATACACCATAGTGCACATGAAGCAGGGTTCTTGTAGATTGAACTTAGCTACTTGTACACTGATTTTTGACGCGTTGTTCGACACTTGCATTGTTGTCAAGTGTCAATTAGATGGAAAAATTGTTTGATATTTAAACTGTCCAACAGGGTAATGTCACGTGGCAAAGTGTAAACTAAAGCGTACACCATAGTGTTCATGTGATAAGGTTCTTACCGATTGAACTTTGCTATTTGTACACTGATTTTTGACACGTTGTTTGACACTTGCATTGTTGTCAAGTGTCAATTAGATGGAAAAATTGTTTGATATTTAAACTGTCCAACAGGGAAATGTCACGTGGCAAAGTGTAAACTAAAGCGTACACCATAGTGTTCATGTGATAAGGTTCTTACCGATTAAACTTTGTACATGTAGCAAGGTCCTTACCGATTGAACTTTGCTATTTGTACACTGATTTTTGACACGTTGTTTGACAAATGCATTGTTGTCTTGCGTCAATTGGATAGGAAACTGTTTGAAATTTAAATTGTCCAACAGAAAAGGTCACGTGGCAAAGTGTAAACTAAAGCGTACACCATAGTGTTCATGTGATAAGGTTCTTACCGATTGAACTTTGTTGTTTGTACACTGATTTTTGACACGTTGTTTGATACTCGCATTATTGTCAAGTATCAATAGGATGGGAAAGTTGTTTGAAATTTAAACTGTCCAACGGGATAATGTCACGTGGCAAAGTGTAAATTAAAGTATACGCCATAGTGTACATGAAGCAAGGTTCTTACCGATTGAACATTGCTATTTGTACACTGATTTTTGACACGTTGTTCGACACTTTGATTATTGTCAAGTGCCAATTGGTTGGGAAAACTATTTGATATTTAAACTTTCCAACAGGCTAATGTCACGTGGCAAAGTGTAAACTAAAGTGTACACCATAGTGTACATGTAGCAAGGTCCTTATCGATTGAACTTTGCTATTTGTGCACTGATTTTTGACATGTTGTTTGACACTTGCATTGTTGTCGAGTGTCAATTGGATGGAAAAATTGTTTGAAATTTAAACTGTCCCATAGGGATATGTCACGTGGCAAAGTGTAAATTAAAGTGTACGCCATAGTGTACATGAAGCAAGGTTCTTACCGATTGAACATTGCTATTTGTACACTGATTTTTGACACGTTGTTCGACACTTTGATTATTGTCAAGTGCCAATTGGTTGGGAAAACTATTTGATATTTAAACTTTCCAACAGGCTAATGTCACGTGGCAAAGTGTAAACTAAAGTGTACACCATAGTGTACATGTCCCAAAGTTCTTACCGATTGAACTTTGCTGTTTGTTCACTAAATTTTGACACGTTGTTTGATACTTGCATTGTTGTCATGTGTCAAGAGGATGGGAAAACTATTTTAAATTTAAATTGCCCAACGGGGTAATGTCACGTGGCATAGTGTAAACTAGAGTGTACACCATAGTGTACATATAGCAAGGTCCTTACCGATTGAACTTTGCTATTTGTACATTGGTTTTTTGACGTGTTGTTTGGCACATGCATTGTTGTCTAATGTCAATTGGACGGGAAAGCTATTTGAAGTTTAAACTAGCCAACAGGGAAGGGTCACGTGGCAAAGTTTAAACTAAAGTGTATACCATAGTGTACATGTAGCAAGGTTCTTACCGATTGAACTTCGCTGCTTGTGCACAGATTTTTGACTCATTGTTCAATACTCACATTGTTGTCAAGTGTCAACAGGAGGGGAAAACTGTTTGAAATTTATATTTTCCAACGGGGTAATATCATGTGGCATAGTGTAAACTAAAGTGTACAACATAGAGTATACGAAACAATGTTCTTACCGATTGAACTTTGCTATTTGTACACTGGTTTTTGACACGTTGTTTGACACTTGTATTGTTGTCAAGTGTTAATTAGATGGAAAAATTGTTTGAAATTTATGCTGTCCAACAAGGTAATGTCACGTGGTAGAGTGTAAACTAAACCGTACACCATAGTTTATATGTCCCAAGGTTCTTACCGATTGAACTTTGCTATTTGTACACTGATTTTTGACGTGCTGTTTGACACTTGCATTGTTGTCAAGTGTCAAATGGATGGGAAAATTGTTTGATATTTAAGCTTTTCAATAGGGTAATGTCACGTGGTAAAGTGTAAACTAAAGTGTACACCATAGTGTACATACAACAGGATCCTTACCGATTGAACTTTGCTATTTATACACTGATTTTTGACTCATTGTTCCGCACATGTATTGTTGTCTAGTTTCAATTGGATGGGAAAAATATTTGAAATTGAAACTGCAAACTAAAGTCTACACCATAGTGTACATCTGGCAAGGTCCTTATCGATTGAACTTTGCTATTTGTAAACTGATTTTTGATACATTGTTCGACACAAGCATTGTTGTCCAGTGTCAACTGGATGGGAAAACCATTTGAAATTTAAACTGTCTAATAGGGTAATGTCACGTGGCAAAGCGTAAACTAAGGTGTACACCATAGTGTACATGTAGCAAGGTCCTTACCGATTGAAATTTGCTATTTGTACACTGATTTTTCGACATGTTGTTCGACACTTGCATTGTTTTAAAGTGTCAAATGGATAGGAAAACTGTTTGAAATTTAAGTTGTCTAACTGGGTAATGTCATGTGGCAAGGTGTAAACTAAAATGTACACCGTAGTGTACATGTCGCGAGGTTCTTTCCGATTGAACTTTGCTATTTGTGCCCACGTGGCAAAGTGTAAACTAAAGTGTACACCAAAGTGTACATGTAGCAAGCTTCTTACCGATTGAACTTTGATATTTGTACACTAATATTTGATACGTTGTTTGACACTTACATTGTTGGCAAGTGTCAATAGGATGGGAAAACTATTTGAAATTTAAACTATCCAACAGGTAGTGTCACGTGGCAAAGTGTAAACTAAAGTGTACACCATAGTGTACACGTAACAAGGCCCTTACCGATTGAACTTTGCTATTTGTGCAATGATTTTTTACACGTTGTTTGACACTTGCATTGTTTTCAAGTGCCAATTGGATGGAACAAGCTGTTTGAAATTTAAACTATCCTACAGGGATATGTCACGTGGCAAAGTGTAAACTAAAGTGTACACCATAGTGTACATGAAGCTAGATCCTTATCGATTGAACTTTGCTATTTGTACACTAATTTTTGACACGTTGTTTAACTCTTGCTTTGTTGTCAAGTGTCAAATTGATAGGAAAACTGTTTGAAATTTAAGCAATCCAGCAAGGTAATGTCACATGGCAAAGTGTATACTAAAGTGTACACCATAGTGTACATGTCGCAACGTTCTTACCAATTGAACTTTGCTATTTATGCACTGATATTTGACACTTGCATTGTTGTCAAGTCTAGATTCTTATCGATTGAACTTTGCTATTTATGCACTGATATTTGACACTTGCATTGTTGTCAAGTCTAGATTCTTATCGATTGAACTTTGCTATTTATGCACTGATATTTGACACTTGCATTGTTGTCAAGTGTCAATTGGATGGAAAAGCTGTTTCAAATTTAAACTGTCCTACAGGCATATGTCACGTGGTAAAGTGTAAACTAAAGTGTACACCATAGTGTACATGTCGCAACGTTCTTACCAATTGAACTTTGCTATTTGTATACTGATTTTTGACACGTTGTTTGACACTTGCATTTTTGTGAAGTGTCAATATGATGGAAAAGCTGTTTGAAATTTAAACTGTCCAGCTATGTAATGTCACGTGGTAAAGTGCAAGCAAAAGTGTACACCATAGTGTATATGTAGCAAGGTCCTTACTGATTGAACTTTGCTATTTGTGCACTGATATTTGACACTTGCATTGTTGTCAAGTGTCAATTGGATGGAAAAGCTGTTTGAAATTTAAACTGTCCAGCTGTGTAATGTCACGTGGTAAAGTGTAAACTAAAGTGTACACCATATTGTACATGAAGCAAGGTCCTTATCGATTGAACTTTGCTATTTGTACACTAATTTTTGACACGTTGTTTGACACTTGCATTGTTGTCAAATGTCAATTGGTTCGAAAAATTGTTTGAAATTAAGGCTGTCCAGCAGGGTAATGTCACGTGGTAAAGTGTAAACTAAAGTGTACAACATAGTGTACATGTCGCAACGTTTTTATCAATTTAACTTTTCTATTTGTGCACTGATTTTTGACACGTTGTCTGACACTTGCATTGTCGTCAAGTGTCAATTGGATGGGAAAATTATTCAAAATTTAAACTGTCCTATAGGAATATGTCACGTGGTAAAGTGTAAACTAAAGTGTACACCATAGTGCACATGAAGCAAGGTTCTTACCGATTGAATTTTGCAATTTGCACACTGATTTTTGACACGTTGTTTGACACTTGCGTTTGTCAAGTCTCAGTTCGATGGGAAAACTGTTTGAAATTTAAACTACCCAATGGGGTAATGTCACTTGGCGAAGTGAAAACTAACGTGTAAGCCATAGTGTACATGTCACAAGGTTCTTGCCGATTGAACTTTGCTATATGTACACAGATTTTTGACACGTTGTTTGACACTTGCATTTTTGTCAACTGTCAATTGGATGGAAAAACTGTTTAAAATTTAAACCGTCAATAGGGTAATGTCACATGACAGAGTCTAAATTAAATTGAACACCATAGTGTACATGTACCAAGGTTCTTACCGATTGAGCTTTGCTATTTGTACACTGATTTTTAACACGTTGTTCAATACTTACATTGTTGTCAAGTGTCAATTGGATGGGAAAACTATTTGAAATTTAACCTGTCCAATAGGGTAATGTCACGTGGTAAAGTGTAAACTAAAGTGTACACCATAGTGTACATGAAGCACGATTCTTACCGATTGAACTTTGCTATTTGTGCACTAATTTTTGACACGTTGTTTGACACTGGCATTGTTGTCAAGTCTCAATTGGATGAAAAAACAACTTGAAATTTAAGTTGTCCCACGTGGCAAAGTGTAAACTAAAGTGTACACCATAGTGTACATGTCACAATGTTCTTACCAATTGAACTTTACTATTTGTACACTGATTTTTCGACATGTTGTTCGACACTTGCATTGTTGTCAAGTCTCAATTGGATGAAAAAACAACTTGAAATTTAAGTTGTCCCACGTGGCAAAGTGTAAACTAAAGTGTACACCATAGTGTACATGTCACAATGTTCTTACCAATTGAACTTTACTATTTGTACACTGATTTTTAACCTAAAGTGTACACCATAGTGTACATGTCACAATGTTCTTACCAATTGAACTTTACTATTTGTACACTGATTTTTGACACATTGTCTGTCACTTGCATTGTTGTCAAGTGTCAATACGATTGAAATTTAAACTGTCCAACTATGTAATGTCACGAGGCAAAGTGTAAACTAAAGTGTACACCATAGTGTACATGTAGCAAGGTCTTTACCGACTGAATTTTGCTATTTGTGCACTGATTTTTGATACGTTGTTTGACACTTGCATTGTTGTCAAGTCTCAATTGGATGAAAAAGTACTTTGAAATTTAAACTGTCTTACAGGGATATGTCACGTGGCAAAGTGTAAACTAAAGTGTACACCACAGTGTACATGAAGTAAGGTTCTAACCGATTGAACTTTTCTTTTTGTACACTAAGCTTTGAAACATTGTTTGACACTTGCATTGTTGTCAAGTGTCAATTGGATGGGAAAACTATTTGAAATTTAAACTGTCCAATAGGATATGTTACACTATAGTGTACATGTTGCAAGGTTCTTACCGATTGAACTTTGCTATTTGTACACTGATTTTGGACATGTTGTTTGACACATGCATTGTTGTCAAGTTTCAATCGGATGGGAAAACTATTTGAAATTAAAACTGTCCAACAGGGTAATGTCACATGGCAAAGTGTGCACCATAGTGTACACGTAGCAAGGTTCTTACTGATTGAACTTTTTTATCTGTACACTGATTTTTAACACGTTGTTTGACACTTGCGTTGTTGTCATGTGGCAATTGGGTGGGAAAACTGCTTGAAATTTATGTAGTCCAACAGGGTAATGTTACGTGGCAAAGTGTAAACTGTTGTGTACACCATGGTGTAAATGTCGCAAGGCTCTTATCAGTTGAACTTTGCTATTTTTACACAAATTTTTGACTCGCTGTTTGACACTTGCATTGTTGTCAAGTGTCAATTGGATGGGAAAACTGTTTGAAATTTAAACTGTCCAACAAGGTAATGGCACGTGGCAAAGTGTAAACTAAAGTGTACACCATAGTGTATATGTAGCAAGGTTCTTACCGATTGAACTTTGTTATTTGTACACTGATTTTTGACTCGTTGTTTGACCCTTGCATTGTTGTCAAGTGTCAATTGGATGGAAAAACTATTTAAAATATAAACTGTCCATCAAGGTAATATCACACGGCAAAGTGTAAACTAAAGTGTACACCATAGTGTACATGTAGCAAGGTTCTAATCGATTGAACTTTTCTATTTGTACACTCATTTTTGTCTCGTTGTTTGACACTTGCAATGTTGTCAAGTGTCAATAGGGTGGGAAAATAGTTTGAAATTTAAACTGTCAATAGGGGTAATGTCACGTGGCAAAGTGTAAACTAACGTGTAAACCATAGTGTTAATGTCGAATGGTTCTTACCGGTTGAACTTTGTTTTTTGTACACTAATTTTTTACATGGCCTTTGACACTTGATTTGTTTTCAAGTTTTCCTTTGGATGGAAAAACTATATGAAATTTAAACTATCTAATAGTGATATGTCACGTGGCAAAGTGTAAACCAAAGTGTACACTATAGTGTACATGAAGTAAGGTTGTTACTGATTGAATTTTGCTATTTGTACGCTGATTTTTCACACGTAGTTTGACACTTACATTTGTCAAGTCTCAATTGGATGGAAAAACTGTTTAAATTTTAAACTGTCCAACATGGTAATTGTCACGAGGCAAAGTGTAACCTAAAGCGAACATCATAGTGTACAAGTCACGAGGTTGTTGCCTATTGAACTTTGCAATTTGTACACTGATTTTAAACATGTTGTTTTACACTTACATTGTTGTCAAGTGTCAATCCGAAGGGAAAGTAGTTTGAAATTTAAACTGTCCAATAGGGTAATGTCACGTGGCAAAGAGTAAACTAAATTGTACACCATAGTGTATATGTTGGAAGGTTCTTACCGATTGAACTTTGCTATTTGTACACT
>NW_019228344.1:148993-149229 GCF_002742605.1 Olea europaea var. sylvestris
CCAAGATCATATGATATGGACGTTTTACTGAAAACAGTGAAGTATTACACAGGAAATCCAGATTGACCCCTTGACGTTAAAACCTTGATAACTCCGGCCATAGATATCCAAATTGAGTGATTCCTTCGTCTATATTTAGAAAACTCAAATAGAAAAACATACATATTTTTAGAGTTTCAAATGGACATTTATAGAGTTAGAAACATCATTTTGAAAATGACTCCAGAAACTGTCCC
>NW_019228344.1:149859-170412 GCF_002742605.1 Olea europaea var. sylvestris
TTTTTTTTTCCTTGTTTCTACACATGTTTAGTCTATTGTCTAAGTGATGGTGATGATAAATGCCATGTGGGTTGATTATAGGGTAATAAGTGGCCTTAAAACCTAGATTTACAAAGGAAGCCTCTTATCTTTTCAACTAACATAATCTAAACCCTCTAACTTTCATTGTTAACAAAGTGTACCCCAAATTTAAACTTGTACCCAACTTACATATTTAAAAATTGTAGATTGTAACATAATTTAATCATTTGGTCAATTGAAGTCCTAACAAAATAATCCACTTCATTCAAATCCAAACTTGCCTTAAGTTTCGACTAACTAATAATCACTTCATACATACACAACCTTTGACACTTCATGCCTACATTCATTAACTACCTCTAACATTAACCACTACAAAGGTGGTGTCCCCTTTTACCTTATGGCCAAAAATAGTATTGAAAGTTAAATCGCTATCCCAAAGAAATTCAAACAAGCATAAAATTTCGGAATATTACAGTTCTTACCGATTGAACTTTGTTATTTGTACACTGATTTTTTACTCGTTGTTTGACCCTGGCATTGTTGTCAAGTGTCAATTGGATGGAAAAATTGTTTAAAATTTAAACTGTCCATCAAGGTAATGTCACACGGCAAAGTGAAAACTAAAGTGTACACCATAGTGTACATGTAGCAAGGTTCTAATCGATTGAACTTTTCTATTTGTACACTCATTTTTGTCTCGTTGTTTGACACTTGCATTGTTGTCAAGGGTCAATAGGGTGGGAAAATAGTTTGAAATTTAAACTGTCAAATAGGGGTAATGTCACGTGGCAAAGTGTAAACCAAAGTGTACACTATAGTGTACATGAAGTAAGGTTGTTACTGATTGAATTTTGCTATTTGTACGCTGATTTTTCACACGTAGTTTGACACTTACATTTGTCAAGTCTCAATTGGATGGGAAAACTGCTTTAAATTTAAACTGTCCAACAGGGTTATGTCACGTGGCAAAGTGTAAACCAAAGTGTACACTATAGTGTACATGAAGTAAGGTTGTTACTGATTGAATTTTGCTATTTGTACGCTGATTTTTCACACGTAGTTTGACACTTACATTTGTCAAGTCTCAATTGGATGGGAAAACTGTTTAAATTTTAAACTGTCCAACGTGGTAATTGTCACGAGGCAAAGTGTAACCTAAAGCGAACATCATAGTGTACAAGTCACGAGGTTGTTGCCTATTGAACTTTGCAATTTGTACACTGATTTTAACCATGTTGTTTTACACTTACATTGTTGTCAAGTGTCAATCCGAAGGGAAAATAGTTTGAAATTTAAACTGCCCAATAGGGTAATGTCAGGTGGCAAAGAGTAAACTAAATTGTACACCATAATGTATATGTTGGAAGGTTCTTACCGATTGAACTTTGCTATTTGTACACTGATTTTTGACACGTTGTTTGACACTTGCATTATTGTGAAGTGTCAATTCAATGGGAAAATTGTTTTAAATTTAAACTGTCCAACAGGGTAATGTCACGTGCTAAAGTGTAAACTAAAGTGTACACCATAGTGTACATGTAGCATGGTTCTTAGCGATTGAACTTTGTTATTTTTACTCTGAATTTTTACATGTTGGTTTACACTTGCATTGATGTCAAGTATCAATTCGATGGGAAAATTGTTTGAATTTTAAACTGTCCAACTGGGTAATGTCACGTGGCAAAGTGTAAACTAAAGTGTACACTATAGTGTACAAATAGCAAGGTTCTTACAGATTGAATTTTGCAATTTTTACACTGATTTTTGACACGTTGTTTTACACTTGCATTGTTTTCAAGTGTCAATTGGATGAAAAAACTGTTTGGATTTTAAAATGTCCAACAGGGAAATGTCAAGAGGGAAAGTGTAAACTAAAGTGTACATGTAACAATGTTCTTATCAATTGAATTTTTTTATATGTACACTGATTTTTGACACGTTGTTTGATACTTGCATTGTTGTCAAGAGTCAATTGTACTGAAAAATTGTTAGAAATTTAAGCTGTCCAATAGGGTAATGTCTCGTGGCAAAATGTAAACTAAAGTGTACACCATAGTGTACATGTAGCAGGGCAATATCTCGTGGCAAAGTGCAAATTAAAGTATACACCATAGTGTACATATAGCAAGGTCCTTACCGATTGAACTTTGCTATTCGTACACTAATTTTTGACATGTTATTTTACATTTGCATTGTTTTCAAGTGTCAATTGGATGGGAAAATTGTTTGAATTTTAAACTGTCCAATAGGGTAACGTCTCGTGGCAAAATGTAAACTAAAGTGTCCACCATAGTGTACATATAGCAAGGTCCTTACCGATTGAACTTTGCTATTCGTACACTAATTTTTGACATGTTATTTTACATTTGCATTGTTTTCAAGTGTCAATTGGATGGGAAAATTGTTTGAATTTTAAACTGTCCAATAGGGTAACGTCTCGTGGCAAAATGTAAACTAAAGTGTCCACCATAGTGTACATATAGCAAGGTCCTTACCGATTGAACTTTGCTATTCGTACACTAATTTTTGACATGTTATTTTACATTTGCATTGTTTTCAAGTGTCAATTGGATGGGAAAATTGTTTGAATTTTAAACTGTCCAATAGGGTAACGTCTCGTGGCAAAATGTAAACTAAAGTGTCCACCATAGTGTACATATAGCAAGGTCCTTACCGATTGAACTTTGCTATTCGTACACTAATTTTTGACATGTTATTTTACATTTGCATTGTTTTCAAGTGTCAATTGGATGGGAAAATTGTTTGAATTTTAAACTGTCCAATAGGGTAACGTCTCGTGGCAAAATGTAAACTAAAGTGTCCACCATAGTGTACATATAGCAAGGTCCTTACCGATTGAACTTTGCTATTCGTACACTAATTTTTGACATGTTATTTTACATTTGCATTGTTTTCAAGTGTCAATTGGATGGGAAAATTGTTTGAATTTTAAACTGTCCAATAGGGCAATATCTCGTGGCAAAGTGTAAATTAAAGTATACACCATAGTGTACATGAAGCAAGATACTTATCGATTGAACTTTACAATTTGTACACTGATTTTTGACACGTTCTTTGACACTTGCATTTGTCAAGTCTCAATTGGACGGGAAATTAGTTTGAAATTTCAACTGCCCAACGGGGTAATTTCACGTGGCGAAGTGTAAGCTAAAGTGTGCACCAAAGTGTACATGTCGCGAGGTTCTTGACGATAGAACTTTGCTATTTGTACACTGATTTTTGACACGTTGTTTGACACTTGTATTTTTGCCAATGTCAATTGGATGGAAAAACTATTTGAAATTTAAACTGTCCAATAGGGTAATGTCACGTTGCAAAGTGTAAACTAAATTGTACACCATAGTGTAAATATAGCAAGGTTCTTACCGATTGAACTTTGATATTTGTACACTGATTTTTGACACGTTGTTTGACACTTGCATTTGTCAAGCCTCAATTGGGTAAGAAAACTATTTGAACCTAAAACTATCCAACAAGGTAATGTCACGAGATAAAGTGTAACCTAAAGTGTACACCGTAGTGTACATGTCACGAGGTTCTTACCTATTGAACTTTGTTATTTGTACACTGATTTTTGACACTTGCATTGTTGTCAAGTGTCAATTGGATGAGAAAATTGTTTGAAATTTATATTGTCCAATAGGGTATGCCACGTGGCAAAGTGTACACCTTAGTGTACATGTAGCAAGGTCCTTACTATAACGCCCTGACCCCTAGTGGACCGGAACGCTACTTACTTTACTTAGCTTAACCTGTGGTTTAGTAACAAGTGTATACGTTTTAGCGAAAGCTAACATCTTTTGATAATACTTTAAATAACAATACTTCAAATACTTTAAACAAAAACACTGAATCATTTTTCAAAACAACAAAATGTAATTTATTTGAAGAAAATATAACTTGTTCTCGCATTCTACGTTATTCAAAACTTTAAAGAAATAACATTGGAAAACATTTCATAAAAAAAAATCCAAATCACTTATTCACCGGATTTCCATGGGCTCGTTGCATCACTCTCCATCTTCTCCTCCATCCATGCTCGAGGTAGAATTCCTCTAATCTGTAGAGATGGGATTAAATCCGTGAGTTGAAAAACTCAATAGGTGTCATAGGTGCATTCGTGATCAAGCTATACATTTCAAAACATTAACTATATAACTTTTCATACATGTCGTACCCGGAGGCACCATTTGACATGTAGGGTTATGCCGTACCCGAGGGCACCATTTGACATACGAACATTTCTTCAACATAGAGGGGTATGCCGTACCGGAGTACCATTTGACATACAACCATTAACATAAAAGGATATGCAAAAGCTCTTGCTTTTGGTGTGAGAAAAAATGAGTGAAATGAGATCTCTATTTATAGGTAAATATCCCATAACTTAAAGCAAATGAAGAGTCAAATTTCATTTAAGAGAGAAAACATGAGTGTCATTTCAGTTTGAGGTTAAATGCATCAATTTAGTGGGGTTTTTATTGTCAAAAATGTGGGTGGCCCTTTGAGAAAATAATTGATAAAAATAAATATTTAAATTCTAGAGAAAACGAGAATTTTCATTTCAGGCAGTTTCGGTCGACCGGTTGTAGTCAGGTTGACACTGCACAGCCTTCAGTGTTTTTATCATAACTTCTTCTCCCGATATCCGATTGAGGTAATTCAAAGTGCATTGGAAATCTAACTCAAAGAGCTACAATTTTATTTGATATCATTTTCCAAATCGAACGTTTTCTTTGTCAAAAATGGGTCTCAAATGAGACTAAAAATTTGAAGTATACTTTAGTCATCCAATATTCATGTTTTAGTGCCACTAAGGTGTCTAGAATTATTTGGGGTTCTACACTTACCGATTGAACTTTGCTATTTGTACCCTAATTTTTGACACGTTGTTTAACACTTGCATTGTCGTCAAGTGTCAATTGGATGGGAAAACTGTTTGAAATTTAAGATATCCAACAAGGTAATGTCACATGGCAAAGTGTAAACTAAAATGTACACCATAGTGTACATGTCGCGAGGCTCTTACCGATTGAACTTTCCTATTTGTGCAGTAATTTTTGACACATTATTTGACAAGTTTCAATTGGATGGGAAAACTATTTGAAATTTAAGCTATCCAAAAGGGTAGTGTCACATTGCAAATTGTAAACTAAAGTGCGCACCATATTGTACATGTAGCAGGGTCCTTATCGATTGAACTTTGCTATTTGTACATTTATTTTTGACACGTTGTTTGACACTTGCATTGTTGTCGAATGTCAATTGGATGGGAAAACTATTTGGAATTTAAACTGTTCAGCAAGTTAATGTCACGTGGCAAAGTGTAAACTAAAGTGTACACCTTAGTGTACATGTAGCAAGGTTCTTGCCGATTGAACTTTGCTATTTGTACACGAATTTTTGACACTAGCAGTGTTGTCAATTGTTAATATGATGGGAAAAATTTTGAAATTTAAACTGTCCAACTGTGTAATGTCACACGGCAAATTGTAAACTAAAGTGTACACCATAGTGTATATGTAGCAAGGTCCTTACCGATTGAACTTTGCAATTTGTGCACTAATTTTTGACACTTAGTTTGACACTTGCATGCTTTGTAAGTGTCAACTGGATGGAAAAGCGAATTGTAATTTAAACTGTCCTACAGGGATATGTCATGTGGCAAAGTCTAAACTAAAGTGTACATCATAGTTGTACATGAAGCAAGGTCCTTATCGATTGAACTTTGCTATTTGTACACTAATTTTTGACACGTTGTTTGACACAGCATTATTGCCAACTTTCAAATTGATGGGAAAACTATTTCAAATTTAAGCTATCCAGCAAGGTAATGTCACGTGGCAAAGTGTAAACTAAAGTGCACACCATAGTGTAGATGTCGTAACGTTCTTACCAATGAACTTTGCTATTTATACATTGATTTTTGACACGTTGTCTGACACTTACATTGGTGTCAAGTGTTAATACGATAGAAAAACTGCTTGAAATTTGAACTGTCCAACTATGTAACGTCACATGGCAAAGTGTAAACTCAAGTATACAACATAGTGTCCTTACCGATTGAACTTTGCTATTTGTACACTAATTTTTGACACGTTGTTTGACACTTGTATTGTTGTCACATGTCAATTGGATGGTAAAACTATTTGAAATTTAAACTGTCCAACAGGAATATGTAATGTGGCAAAGTGTAAACTAAAGTGTACGCCATAGTGTACATGAAGCAAGGTTCTTACCGATTGAACTTTGCAATTTGCACACTGATTTTTGACACTTACATTTGTCAAGTCTCAATTGGATGGGAAAACTATTTGAATTATAAACTGTCCAATAGGGTAATGTCACATGGCAAATTGTAAGCTAAATTTTACACCATAGTGTACATGTCGCGAGGTTCTTACCGATTGAACTTTACTATTTGTACACTCATTTTTGATACGTTGTTTGACACTTGCATTATTGTCAAATGTCAATTGGATGAGAAAACTATTTGAAATTTAAATTGTCCAATAGGGTAATGTTACGTGGCAAAGTGTAAACTAAATTTTACACCATAGTGTACATGTAGCAAGGTTCTTACTGATTGAACCTTGCTATTTGTACACTGATTTTGGACACGTTGTTTGACACTCGCATTATTGTCAAGTGTCAATTGGATGGGAAAACTGTTTGAAATTTAAACTGTCCAATCGGGTAATGTCACGTGGAAAAGTGTGAACTAAATTTTACACCATAGTGTACATGTAGCAAGGTTCTTACCGATTGTACTTTGCTATTTGTACACTTATTTTAGACACGTTGTTTGACACTTGCATTGTTGTCAAGTGTCAATTGGATGGGAAAATTGTTTGAAATTTAAACTGTCCAACAGGGTAATGTCACGTGGCAAAGTGTAAACTAAAGTGTACACCATAGTGTACATGTAGGAAGGTTCTTACCAATCGAACTTTGTTATTTGTACACTGATTTTTTGCTCGTTGTTTGACACTTGCATTGCTGTCAAGTGTCAATTGTGTGGGAAAACTGTTTAAAATTTAAGCAGTCCAACAGGGTAATGTCACGTGGCAAAGTGTAAACTGATGTGTGCACCATGGTGTAAATTTCGCAAGGCTCTTACCAGTTGAACTTTGCTATTTGTTCACAGATTTTTGACTCGTTGTTTGACATTTGCGTTGTTGTCAAGTGTCAATTGGATGGAAAAGTTGTTTAAAATTTAAACTGTCCATTAAGGTAATGTCACGGGGCAAAGTGTAAACTAAAGTGTACACCATAGTGTAAATGTAGCAAGGTTCTAACCGATTGAACTTTGCTATTTGCACACTGATTTTTATCACGTTATTTGACACTTGCATTGTTGTTAAATGTCAATTGGGTGGGAAAATTGTTTGAAATTTAAACTGTCAAATAGGGGTAATGTCACGTGACAAAGTGTAAACTAACGTGTAAACCATAGTGTTAATGTCGAATGGTTCTTACCGATTGAACTTTCCATTTTGTACACTGATTTTTTACACGGCCTTTGACACTTGCATTGTTGTCAAGTGTCAATTTTATGGAAAAACTGTATGAAATTTTAACTATCCAATAGTGATATGTTACGTGGCAAAGTGTAAACCAAAGTTTACACTATAGTATACATGAAGTAAGGTTGTTATAGATTGAACTTTGCTATTTGTACATTGATTTTTTACGTGTAGTTTGAGACTTGCATTTGTCAAGTCTAAATTGGATGGGAAAACTATTTGAAATTTAAACTGTCCAACAGGGTAATGTCACGAGGAAAAGTGTTACCTAAAGTGTACTCCATAGTGTACAAGTCGCGAAGTTCTTGCCTATTAGACTTTGCAGTTTGTGCACTGATTATTTACACGTTGTTTTACACTTGCATTTTTGTCAAGTGTCAATCGGATGGGAAAACTATTTGAAATTTAAACTGTCCAATAGGATAATGTCACGTTGCAAAGTGTAAACTAAATTGTACACCATAGTGTATATGTAGGAAGGTTATTATCGATTGAACTTTGCTGTTTGCATACTGATTTTTGACACGTTGTTTGACATTTGCATTGTTGTAAAGTGTCAATTGGATGGGAAAACTGTTTGAATTTTAAACGGTCCAACTGGGTAATGTCACGTGGCAAAGTATAAACTAATGTGTACACCATAGTGTACATATAGCAAGGTTTTTACCGATTGAACATTGCTATTTGTACACTGATTTTTGACACGTTATTTTACCCTTGCATTTGTCACGTATCAATTGGATGGGAAAATTGTTAGAAATTTAAACTGTCCAATAGGGTAATGTCACGTGACAAAGTGTAAACTAAAGTGTACACCGTAGTGTACATGAAGTAAGGTTCTTACCAATTGAACTTTGCAATTTGTACACTGATTTTTGACGTGTTGTTTGACACTTGCATTTTTGTCAAATGTCAATTAGATGGGAAAATTGTTTGAAATTTAAACTGTCCAATAGGGTAATGTCACGTGGCAAAGTGTAAACTAAATTGTACAGCATAGTGTACATGTAGCAAGGTTCTTACCGATTGAACTTTGCTATTTGTACACTGATTTTGGACACGTTGTTTGAGACTTGCATTGTTGTCAAGTGTCAATTGGATGGGAAAATTGGTTGAAATTTGAACTGTCCGACAGGGTAATGTCACGTGGCAAAGTGTAAACTAAAGTGTACACCATAGTGTACTTGTAGCAAGGTTCTTACTGATTGAACTTTGCTATTTGTACACTGATTTTGGACACGTTTTTTGACACTTACATTGGTGTCAAGAGTCAATTGGATGGGAAAACTATTTGAAATTTAAACTGTCCAACAAAGTAATGTCACATGGCAAAGTGTAACCTAAACTGTACACCATAGTGTACATGTAGCAAGGTTCTTGCCGATTGAACTTTGTTATTTGTACACTGATTTTTGACACGTTGTTTGACACTTGCATTGTTGTCATGTGTCAATTGGGTAGGAAAATTGTTTGAAATTGAAGCAGTTTAACCGAGTAATGTCATGTGGCAAAGTGTAAACTGACGTGTACACCATGGTGTAAATGTCGCAAGGTTCTTACCAGTTGAACTTTGCTATTTGTACACAGATTTTTTACTCGTTGTTTGACATTTGCGTTGTTGTCAAGTGTCAATTGGATGGAAAAACTATTTAAAATTTAAATTGTCCATCAAGGTAATGTCATGCAGCAAAGTGTAAACTAAAGTGTACACCATAGTGTACATATAGCAATGTTCGAACCGACTGAACTTTGCTATTTGCACACTGATTTTTGGCACGTTTTTCAACACTTGCATTGTTCTCAAGTGTCAATTGGGTGGGAAAACTGTTTGAAATTAAAACTGTCCAATAGGGGTAATGTCATGTGGCAAAGTGTAAACTAATGTGTAAACCATAGTGTAAATGATGCAAGGTTCTTACCGGTTGAACATTGCCTTTTGTACACTGATTTTTGACACGGCCTTTGACATTTGCATTGTTGTCAAGTGTCAATTTGATGGAAAAACTGTATGAAATTTAAAATTTTCAATAGTGACATGTCATGTGGCAAAGTGTAAACCAAAGTGTACACTATAGTATACAAGAAGTGAGGTTCTTACCGATTGAACTATGCTATTTGTACACTCATTTTTGACATGTTGTTTAACATTTGCATTTGTCAAGTCTCAATTGGATGGGAAAACTACTTGAAATTTAAATTGTCCAACGGAGTAATGTCACGACACAAAGTGTGACCTAAAGTGTACACCATAGTGTACAAGTCGTAAGGTTCTTGCCTATTAAACTTTGTAATTTGTACACTGATTTTTGACACGTTGTTTTACACTTGCATTGTTGTCAAGTGTCAATCGGATGGGAAAACTATTTGAAATTTAAACTGTCCAATAGGGTAATGTCAGGTGGCAAAGTGTAAACTAAATTGTACACCATATTGCATATGTAGGAAGGTTCTTACCGATCGAACTTCCCTATCTGTACACTGATTTTTAACACGTTTCACACTTGCAGTGTTGTTAAGTGTCAATTCGATGGGAAAACTGTCTGAAATTTAAACTGTCCAATAGGGTAATGTCACGTACCAAAGAGTAAACTAAATTGTACAGCACAGTGTACATGTAACACGGTCAATAGCGATTGAACTTTGCTATTTGTACAGTGATTTTGACACGTTGTTTTACTCTTGCATTGATGTCAAGTATCAATTGGATGCGAAAACTGTTTGAATTTTAAACTGTCCAACTAGGTAATGTCACGTGGTAAAGTGTAACCTAAAGTGTACACCATAGTATACATATAGCGAGGTTCTTACCGATTTAACTTTGCTATTTGTACACTAATTTTTGACACGTTGTTTTACACTTGCATTTTTTCAAGTGTCAATTGGATGGAAAACCCGTTTGGATTTTAAAATGTTGAATAGGGTAATGTCACGTGGCAAAGTGTAAACTAAAGTGTACCCGTAGCAAGATTCTTACCGATTGAACTTTGCTATTTGTACACTGATTTTTGACACGTTGCTTGACACTTGCATTTGTCATGTCTCAATTGGATAGGAAAACTATTTGAAATTTAAACTGTCCAATCGGGTAATGTTACGTGGCAAAATGTAAACTAAAGTGTACACCATAGTGTGCATGTCGCGAGATTTTTACCTATTGAACTTTACTATTTGTACACTGATTTTCGACACTTTGTTCGTCACTTGCATTGTTGTCAAGTGTCAATTTGATGGGAAAACTGATTGAATTTTAAATTGTCCAATATGGTAATGTCATGTGGCAAAGTGTAAACTAAATTGTACACCATAGTGTATATGTAGGAAGGTTCTTATCGATTGAACTTTGCTATTTGTACACTGATTTTTGACACGTTGTTTGACACTTGCATTGTTGTTAAGTGTCTATTCGATGGGAAAACTATTTGAAATTTAAACTATCCAACAGGGTAATGTCACGTGACAAAGTGTAAACTAAAGTGTACACCGTAGTGTACATGTAGCACGATCCTTAGCAATTGAACTTGCTACTTTTACACTTATTTTTGACACGTTGTTTGACACTTGCATTATTGTCAAGTGCCAATCGGATGGGAAACCTATTTGAAATTTAAACTTTCCAAAAGGGAAATGTCACGTAGCAAAGTGTAAACAAAATTGTACACCATAGTGTATATGTAGGAAGGTTCTTACCGATTGAACTTTTCCATTTGTACACTGATTTTTGACACGTTGTTTAATACCTGCATTGTTATCAAGTGTCAGTTGGATGTGAAAACTATAAGAAATTTAAGCTGTCCAACAAGGTAATATCACGTGGCAAAGTGTAAACTAAAGTGTACACCATAGTGTACATGTAGTAAGGTTCTTACCGATTGAATTTTGCTATCTCTACATTGAATTTTGGCACGTTGTTTGACACTTACAATATTGTCAAGTGTCATTTGGATAGAAAAACTGTTTGAAATTTAAATTGTCTAACGGGGTAATGTTACATGGCAAAGTGTAAACTAAAGTGCGTACACCATAGTGTACATGTAGCAAGGTTCTTACTGATTGTACTTTTGCTATTTGCACACTGATTTTAGACATGTCATTTGACACTTGAATTGTTGTCAAGTGTCAATTGGATGGAAAAACTGTTTGATGTCCAGGTAATGTCACGTGGCAATGTGTAAACTAAAGTGTACACCCTAGTGTACACTTAGCAAGGTTATTCCCAACAGAACTTTGCTATTTGTACACTAATTTTTAACACGTTGTTTCACACTTGCAGTGTTGTCAAGTGTCAATTGGGTGGGAAAACTATTTGAAATTTGAACAGTCCAACTAGGTAATGTCACATAGCAAAGTGTAAACTAACGTGTACACTATAGTGTAAATTTCGCAAGGTTCTTACCGATTGAACTTAGTTATTTGTACATTGATTTTTGACATGGCCTTTGACACTTGTATTATTGTCAAGTGTCAATTGGATGGAAAAACTATATGAAATTTACACTGTCCAACAGGGATATGTCACGTGGCAATGTGTAAACTAAAGTGTACACCATAGTGTACATGTAGCAAGGTTCTTACCGATTGAACTTTGCTATTTGTACACTAATTTTTGACACATTGTTTGACACTTGCATTGTTGTCAAGCGTCAATTCGATGGGAAAAATGTTTGAAATTTAAACTGTCCAATAGGCTAATGTCACATGGCAAAGTGTAAACTAAATTGTACACCATACTGTACATGTAGGAAGGTTCTTACCGATTGAACTTTGCTATTTGTACGCTGATTTTTGACACGTTGTTTGACACTTGCATTGTTTTCAAAGGTCAATTTGATGGAAAAATTGTTTGAAATTTAAAATATCCAATAGGGAAATAACACGTGGCAAAGTGTAAACTAAAGTTTACGCTATAGTACACATGTAGTAAGGTCCTTACCGATTGAACTTTCCTATTTGTACACTAATTTTTTGACATGTTTTTTAACACTTGCATTGTTGTCACATGTGACTTAGGTGGAAAAACTATTTAAAATTTAAACAGTCCAACAGGGTAATGTCAAGTGGCAAAGTGTAAGCAAAAGTGTACACCATAGTATACATATAGCAAGGTTTTTATCGATTGAAATTTGCTATTCGTACACTAATTTTTAACACGTTGTTTGACACTTACATTGTTGTCAAGTATCAATTGGGAGGGAAAATTGATTAAAATTTAAACAGTCTAACGGGGTAATGTCACGTGGCAAAGTGGAAACTAACGTGTACACCATAGTGTAAATGTTGTAAGGTTCTTACCGATTAAACTTTGATATTTGTACACTAACTTTTGATACATTGTTTAACACTTGCATTTCTTAAGTCTCAATTGGATAGGAAAACTGTTTGAAATTTAAACTATCCAACTGGGTAATTTTACGTGGCAAAGTGTAAATTGAAGTGCACACCATAGTGTATATGTCACGAGGTTCTTACCTATTGAACTTTACTATTTGTGCACTGATTTTTGACACGTTGTTTGACACTTGCATTGTTGTCAAGTGCCAATTTGATGGGAAAACTATTTGAAATTTAAACTTTCCAATAGCGTTCACGTGGCAACGTGTAAACTCAATTGTATACCATAGTGTCTATGTAGGAAGGTTCTTATCGATTGAACTTTACAATTTGTACATTGATTTTTGACACGTTGTTTGACACTTGCATTGTTGTTAAGTGTCAATACGATGGAAAAACTGTTTGAAATTTAAACGGTCCAACAGGATAATGTCACGTGGCAAAGTGTACACTGATTTTTGACACGTTGTTTAACACTTGCATTGTTGTTGTGTGTCAATTCGATGGGAAAACAGTTTGAAATTTAAATTTTCCAACAAGGTAATGTCACATGGCAAAGTATAAACTAAAGTGTACACCATATTGTACATGTAGCATGGTCTTTAGCGTTTGAACTTTGCTATTTGTACACTGATTTTTGACACGTTGTTTGACACTTGCATTGTTGTCAAGTGTCAATCAAATGGGAAAGCTGTTTCAAATTTAAACTGTCCAAAAGAGTAATGTCACGTGGCAAAGTGTAAACTAAATTGTACACCATAGTGTATATGTCGAAAGGTTCTTACCGATTGAACTTTGCTATTTGTACACTGATTTTTGACACGTTGTTTGACACTTGCGTTGTTGTCAAGTCTCTAATCGATGGGAAAAATATTTGAAATTTAAGCTATCCAACAGGGTAATGTCATGTGGCAAAGTGTAAACTAAAGTGTACACCATAGTGTACATGTAGCAAGGTTCTTACCGATTGAACTTTGCTATTTGTACACTAATTTTCGACACGTTGTTTGACACTTGCATTGTTATCGAGTGTCAATTGGATAGGTAAAGTATTTGAAATTTAAACTGTCCAACAGAGTAATATCACGTGGCAAAGTATAAATTGAAGTGTACACCATAGTGTACATGTAGCAAGGTTCTTGCCGATTGAACTTTGCTATTTGTACACTGATTTTTGACACGTTGTTTGACACTTGAATTATTGTCAAGTGTCAATTAGGTGGGAAAACTATTTGAAATTTAAATAGTCCAACAGAGTAATGTCAAGTAGCAAAGTGTAAACAAAATTGTTCACCATAGTGTACATGTAGCAAGGTTCTAACCGATTGAAATTTGCTATTCGTACACTGATTTTTGACACGTTGTTTGATAATTACATTGTTGTCAAGTGTCAATTGGGAGGAAAAATTGATTGAAATTTAAACAGTCCAACAGGGTAACGTCACATGGCAAAGTGTAAACTAACGTGTACACCATAGTGTAAATGTCGCAAGGTTCCTTACCAATTGAACTTTGTTATTTGTACACTGATTTTTGACATGTTGTTTGACACTTACATTGTTGTCAAGTGTCAATTGGATGGGAAAACTGTTAGAAATTTAAACTGTCCAACAGGGTAATGTCACGTGTCAACGTGTAAAGTGTACACCGTTGTGTACATGTAGCAAGGTTTTTAATGATTAAACTTTTCTGTTTGCACACAGATTTTTTACACGTTATTTGACACTTTCATTCTTGTCAAGTGTCAATTGGGTGGGAGAACTGCTCGAAATTTAAAGAGTCTAATAGGTAATGTCACGTGGTAAAGTGTAAACTAAAGTGTACACCATAGTGTAAATGTTGTGAGGTTATTACCGATTGAACTTTGCTATTTGTACTTTAATTTTTGACACGTTGTTTCACACTTGCATTATGGTCAAATGTCAATTGGATGGGAAAATTGTTCGAAATTTAAACAATCCAACAGGGTAATGTCACGTGGCAAAGTGTAAAGTAAATTGTACACCAAAGTGTACATGTGACGAGGTTCTTATCGACAGATCTTTGCTATTTGTACACTGATTTTGACATGTTGTTTCACGCTCGTATTTTTACCAAGTGTCAATTGGAAGGGAAAACTGTTTGAAATTTAAATTGTCCAAAAGGGTAATTTCACATGGCAAAGTGTAAATTAAATTGTACACCATAGTGTATGTGTAGTAAGGTTCTTACCGGTTGAACTTTGCTATTTGTACACTAATTTTGGACCCGTTGTTTGACACTTGCATTATTGTCAAGTGTCAATTTGATGGAAAAATTGTTTGAAATTTAAACTGTCTAATGGTGATATGTTACGTGGAAAAGTGTAAACTAAAGTGTACACCATAGTGTATATGAAGCAAGGTTCTTACCAATTGAACTTTGCTATTTGTATACTGATTTTTGACACGTTGTTTAACACTTGCATTGTTGCCAAGTGTCAATTGGATGGGAAAACCATTTCAAATTTAAACAATTCAATGGGGATATGTCATGTGATAAAGTGTAAACTAAAGTTTACACCATGGTGTACATGAAGCAAGGTCCTTACCAATTGAACTTTGCTATTTGTAAATTGTTTTTGGACATGTTGTTTGCCACTTGCAATGTCGTCAAGTGTCAATTGGATGGTAAAATCGTTTGAAATTTAAACTGTCCAATAGGGTAATGTCACGTAGCAAAGTGTAAACTAAAGTGTACACCATAGTGTACATGTAGCATGGTACTTACCGATTGAACTTTTCAATTTGTACTTTGATTTATGACACGTTGTTTGACACTAGCATTTGTCAAGTCTCAATTGGATCGGAAAATTGTTTGAGATTTAAACTGTCCAACTAGGTAATGTCACGTGGCAAAGTGTAAACTAAAGTGCAGACCATAGTGTACACATCGCGAGGTTCTTACCTATTGAACTTTACTATTTGTACACTGATTTTTGACACGTTGTTTGACACTTGCGTTGTTGTCAAGTGCTAATTTGAAGGGAAAACTATTTCAAATTTAAACTGTCGAATAGGGTAATGTCACGTGGCAACGTGTAAACTAAAGCATACACAATAGTGAACATGTAGTAAGGTTCTTTCCGATTGAACTTTACTATTTGTTCATTGAATTTTGACACGTTGTTTGACACTTGCATTATTGTTAAGTGTCAATTCGATGGGAAAACTGTTTGAAATTTAATCTGTCCAATAGGGTAATGTCACGTGGCAAGTGTACACTAATTTTTGACACGTTGTTTGACACTTGCAGTGTTGTTAAGTGTCAATTCGATGGGAAAACTGTTTGAAGTTTAAACTGTCCAATAGGGTAATATCACATGGTAAAGTGTAAACTAAAGTGTACACCATAGTGTACACGTAGCATGGTCCTTAGCGATTGAACTTTGTTATTTGTACACTGATTTTTGACACGTTGTTTAACACTTGTATTGTTGCCAAGTGTCAATTGGATGGGAAAACCATTTCAAATTTAAACAATTCAACGGGGATATGTCATGTGATAAAGTGTAAACTAAAGTGTACACCACGGTGTACATGAAGCAAGGTCCTTACCCATTGAACTTTGCTATTTGTAAATTGGTTTTGGACACGTTGTTTGCCACTTGCACTGTCGTCAAGTGTCAATTGGGTGGTAAAATCGTTTGAAATTTAAACTGTCCAACAGGGTAATGTCACGTAGCGAAGTGTAAACTAAAGTGTACACCATAGTGTACATGTAGCATGGTACTTACCGATTGAACTTTTCAATTTTTACTTTGATTTATGACACGTTGTTTGACACTAGCATTTGTCAAGTCTCAATTGGATTGGAAAATTGTTAGAGATTTAAACTGTCCAACTAGGTAATGTCACATGGCAAAGTGTAAACTGAAGTGCAGACCATAGTGTACACATCGCGAGGTTCTTACCTATTGAACTTTACTATTTGTACACTGATTTTTGACACGTTGTTTGACACTTGCGTTGTTGTCAAGTGCTAATTTGATGGGAAAAATGTTTGAAATTTAAACTGTTGAATAGGGTAATGTCACGTGGCAACGTGTAAACTAAAGCGTACACAATAGTGAACATGTAGCAAGGTTCTTTCCGATTGAACTTTACTATTTGTACACTGAATTTTGACACGTTGTTTGACACTTACATTATTGTTAAGTGTCAATTCAATGGGAAAACTGTTTGAAATTTAATCTGTCCAATAGGGTAATGTCACGTGGCAAAGTGTACACTAATTTTTGACACGTTGTTTGACACTTGCAGTGTTGTTAAGTGTCAATTCGATTGGAAAACTGTTTGAAGTTTAAACTATCCAATAGGGTAATATCACATGGTAAAGTGTAAACTAAAGTGTATACCATAGTGTACATGTCGCGATGTTCTTACCAATTGAACTTTGCTATTTGAATACAGATTTTTGACACGTTGTTTCAAACTTACATTGTGGTCAAGTGTCAATTGGATGGGAAAACTGTTTGAAATTTAAAAATTCCAACAGGGTAATATCCCGTGGCAAAGTGTAAAGCAAATTGTACACCATAGTGTACGTTTCACGAGGTTCTTACTGATTGAACTTTGCTATTTCTACACTGATTTTTGACACATTATTTGACACTTGCATTGTTGTGAAGTTTCAATTGGAAGGGAAGACTATTTGAAATTTAAACTGTCCAATAGTGTAATTTCACGTGGCAAAGTGTAAACTAAATTGCACACTATAGTTTACGTGTAGTAAGAACTTTGATATTTGTACAATGATTTTTGACACGTTGTTTGACACTTGCGTTGTTATCAAGTGTCAATCGGATAGGAAAACTGTTTGAAATTCAAGCTGTCCAACAGGGTAATGTCACGTGGCAAAGTGTAAACTAAAGTGTATACCATAGTGTACATGTCGCGATGTTCTTAACAATTGAACTTTGCTATTTGAACACTGATTTTTGACACGTTTCAAACTTGCATTGTGGTCAAGTGTCAATTGGATAGGAAAACTGTTTGAAGTTTAAACAGTCCAACTGGATGATGTCACGTGGCAAAGTGTAAAGTAAATTGTACACCATTGTATACATGTCACGTGGTTCTTACCGATTGAACTTTGCTATTTGTACACTGATTTTTGACAGGTTATTTAACACTTGCATTGTTGTCAAGTGTCAATTGGAAGGGTAAACTGTTCGAAATCTAAACTGCCCAATAGAGTAATTTCATGTGCCAAAGTGTAAACTAAATTACACACAATCGTTTACATGTAGTAAGGTTCTTACCAGTTGAACTTTGCTATTTGTACATAGATTTTTGACACCTTGTTTGACACTTGCATTGTCGTCAAGTGTCAATTGGATGGGAAAACTGTTTGAAATTTAAACTGTTAAACAGGTTAATATCACGTGGCAAAGTGTAAACTAAAGTGTACACCATAGCGTACATGTACCTAGGTTCTTTCTGATTGAACTTTACTATTTGTACACGGATTTTGGACACGTTGTTTGACACTTGCATTGTCGCCAAGTGTCAATTAAATGCGAAAACCATTTGAAATTTAAACTGTCTAATGGGGATATGTCACATGGCAAAGCGTAAACTAAATTGTACACCATAGTTTACTTGAAGCAAGGTTTTTTATCGATTGAACTTTACTATTTGTTCACTGATTTTAGACACGTCGTTTGACACTTGTATTGTTGCCAAGTGTCAATTGGATGGGAAAACTATTTCAAATTTAAACTGTCCAACAAGGTATGTGACGTGGGAAAGTGTTGACTAAAGTGTACACCATAGTGTACATGTAGCAAAGTTCTTACCGATTAAACTTTGCTATTTGTACATTGATTTTTGACACATTGTTCGACACCTGCAATGTTGTCAAGTGTCAATTGGATGGGAAATCTATTTGAAATTTAAACTGTCCAACAGGGACATGTCACGTGGCAAAGTGTAAACTAAAGTGTACACCCTAGTGTACACGAAGCAATGTTCTTTCAGATTGAAATTTGTTATTTGTACACTGATTTTTTACAAGTTGTTTGACACTTGCGTTGTTGTCAAGTGTCAATTGGATGGGAAAACTGTTTGAAATTTAAATTGTCCAACAAGGTAATGACACGACAAAGTGTAAACTAAAGTGTGTGCACCATAGTGTACATGTCGCAAGGTTCTTACCAAATGAACTTTGTTATTTTTACAATAATTTTTGACACGTTGTTTGACCCTTACGTTGTTGTCAAGTGTCAATTGGAATGGAAAACTATTTGAAATTTAAACTGTCCCACGGGGATATGTCACGTGGCAAAGTGTAAACTAAAGTGTTCACCATAGTGTACACGAAGCAAGGTTCTTTTCGATTGAAATTTGCTATTTGTACACTGATTTTTTAAATGTTGCTTGACACTTGCTGTCACACCCCAAAATTAACATTGATATCTATACACAACCTAGACATAGAATTTTACATCTATTTTTTTTTTGAGTTTGTTAACTTCAAATCACCTGTGACATGATCATATAATATATCGAAACCCAAAATCATATTGCCACAATCGAACATATATATTCTGAGCTTATAAACATATCTACAAGCCATTTCAAAAGTACTCTATATAGGATTCCAAAATATAACCCAACAGATAGCAGCCTACAAAATAACCCTACAGGTCGTCATCCATGTACATCGAACTCTGGAATCCTGTAGGAGCTCCACAGCTAGCCATGCTCTCTATGTAGTTCCATGTTCCCCTACAATGCAAGAACTACATAAGCCAATGCTTAGTAAGCAAAATCATGCATGTCCTGAACATGAGTAGTAACGACATATGACACCATGCCATTTACTTTAAATATCATGATAAAAAGTATCATATTTCAATATTCGTCAAAGTCGACTAGAAATCATTTCACTTGAAATCTTTCATTTCATTGGGCCCTTGACCCACCTACTATGCACCGGATAGAGCTCTGCATAATATCAATATCAATAATCAAATGGCCAGTATGAAATCGACACCGGCGAGTGGACCATCCTCTCGTGACCACTAGAGGCCCATCCCCTGACTACCCCTATGATCACCCAAGAAGTCTCCCACCCGACAGCGCCAATAATCATAACAAGGGCATAGTCGAGTGTCCGCCCTCCCGTGATCACCAAAGGCCCATCCCCTATCTACCTTTGCAATCACCCAGGAAGTAACACCCACAACGCCAAACATATCACATAAGCATGCCTCACATGCCTCGGTGCCCTAGTAGTGGTCAATAAAACATTTATAATGAAACTCACTTTGAAATCATATTTTGCATGCAGTATTTTCAACCATGTTACATGTCGTGCATGCATATGAAAATGCTCATAAATGACGTACTTAATAAAAATCGGTGTCAATAGGTTACACAACCTCATACTCAATGATCGTAACCACCATATGATGTGCTATAAGCCTCTTATCAAAGTTATGTAGATATTTCAACATTACTATGTCACATATACTAGGTTCTTGCATTGTAGTTGCAAATGGATTTTCACTTACCTTTCGCCTTTATGTGTGTAAGCTCCTATGGAGTGTGTATCAATTCCCTTTTTCGCTCAACGTCGAAAAGTCGCCTGTATTATCATCTAATATTAAATAAAATCCTCCATTTAATAA
>NW_019228344.1:171181-185471 GCF_002742605.1 Olea europaea var. sylvestris
GGCTGCAGCCACCTCAAGCAATCAAGGTGAGTCACTAAGCTGGAGCTGTCATCTTGGCTGCAATACTTGACTTTTCTACCATTTTTTTTGTGTCCATTTATGATATTTAAGATATATATTCGTCCTATATTAAGTCCTTGGGGATTAGACACGAAATTTATGCCTTAGGGTTGAAGCAATTATATATTAAAGTGAAAATCCCCTAGCATGAGCTGTCCAAGTAGGAGGTGGCTTCTTGCAGCCAACTTTGACTTCTCCCTTGCACCACATAGAGCCATTTGTGACTTAGAAGAGTTATAAATATCTTGTGTAAAGTTCCAAGGACTTATAGGACGTGTTGGAGGCTTAAGGTTGAAGGAATTGAGTGCTAAAATGACAAACATCCCAAGCGCGAGGTGTTCAAGCATGAGGTGGTCACTTGTAGCAAAATCTGATTTTATATCTATCTTTGCAGGCACAAACCAAGTATCCTCGGCTTATTTTGACATGTTTGCAATCCATTTCGCTTTTCCTAAGATCCCAAAGTATTTCATAGAACTAATTCCTCAACCGTTCATTTAATTTCTTACCCGATTCTCAACCGATTTCAATAATTCGCACCTCAATATTTATAATGTCATATAAGACATATATTATTACGTTGTGATAATGTCACTTCATCCCTCATGTCCCAAATATGTGAATTACCTATCTAGGGTTTAAGGTGACCTCGATTAGCCGAATGGAAAGCTTGAACCTTCGTTGATACAAATTTTCGGCCTTTCAAATATTACATTACTTACCAAGCCAATCTCCAACATTTAGTTAATCTAACTTTCTATCATAGCTCAATATAAAATTCACCACCTAAATCGAAGAGTCAAGGGTTATCATCATGTAAAGATTTTAAAGCCTTGATGATCAAATGCATCATTTTAAGAGAAGGCAATGAGGAAATTGATACAAATGACAATATAATTAGCATGAAATGCATGAATCATATTGGCCAAATGTAGAACGTGAAGTTCGGGGTATTACACTTTCATTGTTGTCAAGTGTCAATTGGATGAAAAAACTGTTTGAAATTTAAAATGTCCAACAAGGTAATGATACGTGGCAAAGTGTAAACTAAAGTGTGTACACCATAGTATATATGTCGCAAGGTTCTTACCGATTGAGCTTTGCTATTTTTGTACACTAATTTTTGACATGTTGTTTGACACTTGCACTCTTGTCTAGTGCCAATTGGAAGGGAAAACAGTTAAACATTTCAACTGTTCAACAAGATAATGTTATATGGCAAAGTGTGAACTAAAGTGTACACCAAAGAGTACATGTCGCAGGGTTTTTATTGATTGAACATTGCTATTTGTACACTTATTTTTGACACGTTGTTTTACACTTGCATTGTTGTCAAGTGTCAATTTGATGAGAAAAATGTTTGAAATTTACACTATCCAACGAGGATATGTCACGAGCCAAAGCGTAAACTAAAGTGTACGCCATAGTGTACTTGAAGCAAGGTTCTTACCGATTGAACTTTGCTATTTGTACACTGATTTGGGACACGTTATTTGACAATTGCATTGTTGTCAAGTGTCAATTGCATAGGAAAACTGTTTAAAATTTAAACTGTCCAATAGGGTAATATAACGTGGCAAAGTGTAAACTAAAGTGTACACTATAGTGTACATGTAGCATGGTACTAACTGATTAAACTTTGCTATTTGCACACTAATTTTTGACATGTTTTTTGACACTTGCATTGTTATCAAATGTCAATTGGATGGGAAAACTATTTGAAATTTAAACTGTCCAACAGGGTAATGTCACGTGGCAAAGTGTTAACTAAAGTGTACACCATAGTGTATATGATATAAGGTTCGTACCGATTGAACTTTGCTATTTATACATTGATTTCTGACACGTTTGACAGTATCATTGTTGTCAAGTGTCAATCGGACTGGAAAACTGTGTGAAATTTAAACTTTTCGATAGGGTAATGTCACGTGGTAAATTGTAAACTCAAGTGTACACCATAGTGTACATGTAGCAAGGTTCCTACCGATTAAAATTTGCTCTTTGTACACTTATTTTATACAGGTTGTTTAACACTTGCATTATTGCCAGGTGTTAGCTGGATGGGAAAAAAATTAGAATTTAAACTGTCCAACGGGGATATTTTACGCAGCAAAGCATAAACTGAAGTGTACAGCATAGTGTACTTGAAGCAAGGTTGATTTTGGACAGGTTATCTGACACTTGCATTGTTGTCAAGTGTCAATTGGATGGGAAAACTTTTTAAAATTTAAATAGTCCAACAGGGTAGTGTAACGTGGAAAAGTGTAAACTAAAGTGTACACGTCTCAAGGTTATTACCGATTGAATTTTGGTATTTTTACACTGATTTTTGACACATTGTTTGACACTTGCGTTGTTGTCAAGTGTCAATTGGATGGGAAAACTGTTTGAAATTCAAACTGTCCAACAGGGTAATGATAGGTGGCAAAGTGTAAACTAAAGTGTATACACCATAGTCTACATGTCGCAAGGTTCTTACCAATTGAACTTTGCTATTGGTATACAGATTTTTGACGTGTTGTTCGACACCTGCATTGTTGTCAAGTGTCAATTGGACCGGAAAACTGTTTAAAATTTGAACTATCCAAAGGTGACATGTCACGAGGCAAAGCGTAAACTAAAGTGTACACCATAGTGTACACGAAGTAAGGTTCTTTCTGATCGAAATTTGCTATTTGTACACTGATTTTTGACACGTTGTTCGACACTTGCGTTGTTGTCAAGTGTCAATTGGATGGGAAAACTATTTGAAATTTAAACTGTCCAATAGGGATACGGCACGTGGCAAAGTGCAAACTAATGTGTGCACCATAGTGTACATGAAGCAAGGTTCTTACCAATTGAACTTTGCTATTTGTACACTTATTTTTGACACTTTGTTTGACACTTGTATTATTGTCAAGTGTCAATTGGATTGGAAATTGTTTGAAATTTAAACTGTCCAACAGGGTAATGCCACGTGGCGAAGTGTAAACAAAAGTGTACACCATAGTGTACATGTAGCAAGGCTCCTACCGATTGAACTTTGCTATTTGTACACTTATTTTAGACATGTTGTTTGACACTTACATTGTTGTCAGGTGTCAATTGGATGGGAAAGCAATTTGAATTTAAACTGTCCAACGGGGATATATCACGTAGCAAAGCATAAATTAAAGTGTACAACATAGTGTACTTGATGCAAGGTTCTTACTGATTGAACCTTGCTATTTGTACACTGATTTTGGACAAGTTTTTTGACGCTTGAATTCTTGTCAAGTGTCAATTGGATGGGAAAACTTTTTAAAATTTAAACAGTCCAACAGGGTAGTGTAACGTGGCAAAGTGTAAACTAAATTGTACACCATAGTGTACACGTCTCAAGGTTATTACCGATTGAACTTTGTTATTTTTACACTAATTTTTGACACATTGTTTGATACTTGTGTTGTTATCAAGTGTCAATTGGATAGGAAAACTATTTGAAACTCAAACTGTCCAACAAGGTAAAGATACATGGCAAAGTGTAAACTAAAGTGTATACACTATAGTCTATATGTCGCAATGTTCTTACCAATTGAACTTTGCTATTGGTACATAGATTTTTGACACGTTGTTCGACACCTGCATTGTTGTCAAGTGTCAATTGGAAAGGTTCTTACCGATTGAACTTTGCTATTTGTACTCTAACTTTTGACACGTTGTTTGATGCTTGCATTATTGCCAAGTGTCAATTGGATGGGAAAACTATTTGAAATTTGAACTGTCCGACAGGGATATTTCACATGGCAAAGTGTAAACTAAAGTCTGTGGCAATGTGTAAACTAAAGCGTACACCATGGTGTACATGAAGCAAGGTCCTTACCGATTGAACTTTGCTATTTGTACTCTAACTTTTGACACGTTGTTTGATGCTTGCATTATTGCCAAGTGTCAATTGGATGGGAAAACTATTTGAAATTTGAACTGTCCGACAGGGATATTTCACATGGCAAAGTGTAAACTAAAGTCTGTGGCAATGTGTAAACTAAAGCGTACACCATGGTGTACATGAAGCAAGGTCCTTACCGATTGAACTTTGCTATTTGTACTCTAACTTTTGACACGTTGTTTGATGCTTGCATTATTGCCAAGTGTCAATTGGATGGGAAAACTATTTGAAATTTGAACTGTCCGACAGGGATATTTCACATGGCAAAGTGTAAACTAAAGTCTGTGGCAATGTGTAAACTAAAGCGTACACCATGGTGTACATGAAGCAAGGTCCTTACCGATTGAACTTTGCTATTTGTACTCTAACTTTTGACACGTTGTTTGATGCTTGCATTATTGCCAAGTGTCAATTGGATGGGAAAACTATTTGAAATTTGAACTGTCCGACAGGGATATTTCACATGGCAAAGTGTAAACTAAAGTCTGTGGCAATGTGTAAACTAAAGCGTACACCATGGTGTACATGAAGCAAGGTCCTTACCGATTGAACTTTGCTATTTGTACTCTAACTTTTGACACGTTGTTTGATGCTTGCATTATTGCCAAGTGTCAATTGGATGGGAAAACTATTTGAAATTTGAACTGTCCGACAGGGATATTTCACATGGCAAAGTGTAAACTAAAGTCTGTGGCAATGTGTAAACTAAAGCGTACACCATGGTGTACATGAAGCAAGGTCCTTACCGATTGAACTTTGCTATTTGTACTCTAACTTTTGACACGTTGTTTGATGCTTGCATTATTGCCAAGTGTCAATTGGATGGGAAAACTATTTGAAATTTGAACTGTCCGACAGGGATATTTCACATGGCAAAGTGTAAACTAAAGTCTGTGGCAATGTGTAAACTAAAGCGTACACCATGGTGTACATGAAGCAAGGTCCTTACCGATTGAACTTTGCTATTTGTACTCTAACTTTTGACACGTTGTTTGATGCTTGCATTATTGCCAAGTGTCAATTGGATGGGAAAACTATTTGAAATTTGAACTGTCCGACAGGGATATTTCACATGGCAAAGTGTAAACTAAAGTCTGTGGCAATGTGTAAACTAAAGCGTACACCATGGTGTACATGAAGCAAGGTCCTTACCGATTGAACTTTGCTATTTGTACTCTAACTTTTGACACGTTGTTTGATGCTTGCATTATTGCCAAGTGTCAATTGGATGGGAAAACTTTTTGAAATTTAAACTATCCAACAGGGATATGTCACGTGGCAAAGTGTATAGTAAAGTGTACACCGTAGTGTACCTGAAGCAAGGTTCTTATCGATTGAACTTTACTATTTGTACACTGATTTTTGACACGTTTTTCGACATTTGCATTGTTGTCAAGTGTCAATTGGATGGGAAAACTATTTGAAATTTGAACTGTCCGACAGGGATATTTCACATGGCAAAGTGTAAACTAAAGTTTACACCATAGTGTACATGATGCAAGTTTCTTACCGATTGAACTTTGCTATTTGTACACTGATTTTTGACACGTTTGTCACTTTCATTGTTGTCAAGTGTCAATCGGACTGAAAAACTATTTGAAATTTAAATTGTCCAATAGGGTAATGTCACGTGGTAAATTGTAAACTAAAGTGTACACCATAGTATACATGTAGCAAGGTTCTTACCGATTTAACTTTGCTATTTGTACACTGATTTTTCACACGTTGTTCGACACTTCAATCGTTGTTAAGTTTCAATTGGATGGGAAAAATGTTTGAAATTTAAACTGTCCAACAGCGATATGTTACACGGCGAAGTGTGTAGCGAAGTTTACACCATAGTGTACCTGAAGCAAGATTCTTACCGATTGAACTTTACTATTTATACTCTGATTTTTGACCGATTGTTTGACACTAGCATTGTTCTCAAGTGTTAATTAGTTGGAAAATTTGTTTGAAATTTAAACTGTCCAACAGGGATATGTCACGTGGTAAAGTGTAAATCAAAGTGTACACCATAGTGTACATGAAGCAAGGCTCTTACCGATTGAAAATTGCTATTTGTACACGGATTTTTGACACGTTGTTTGACACGTGCATTGTTGTCAAGTGTTAACTAGATGTTAAAACTATTTGAAATTTATATATTCCAACAAGGTAATGTCAAGTGGCAGAGTGAAAACTAAAGTGTACACCATAGTGTACGTACCGATTGAACTTTGCTATTTATACACTGATTTTTAACAAGTTCTTTAACACTTGAATTGTTGTCAAGTGTCCATTGGATGGGAAACTATTTGAAATTTAAACTGTCCAAGAGGGTAATGTCACGTGGTAAAGTGTAAACTAAAGTGTGGACCATAGCGTACATGTAGCATGGTACTTACCGATTGAAACTTTGCTAATTGAACAGTGATTTTTGACGCGTTGTTAGAAACTTGCATTGTTATTGTGTGTCAATTGGATTGGAAAACTGTTTGAAGTTTAAACTCTCCAATATGGTAATATCACGTGGCGAGGTGTAAACTAAAGTGTGTACACCATTGTGTTCATGTAGCAAGATTCTTACCGATTGAACTTTGCTATTTGTATGCTGACTTTCGACATGTTGTTTGACACTTGAATTGTTGTCAAGTGTCAATTTTACGGGAAAATTGTTTGAAATTTAAACTGTCCAATAGGGTAATGTCATGTGGTAAATTGTAAACTAAGCTGTAAACCATATTGTACATGTAGCAAGGTCCTTACCGATCGAATTTTGCTATTTGTACACTTATTTCTAACACGTTGTTTGGCACTACGTTGTTGTGAAGTGTCAATTGGATGGAAAAATTGTTTGAAATTTAAACTGTCCAACAGGGTAATGTCACGAGGTAAAATGTAGACTACAGTGTGTACACCATAGTGTCTATGTAGTAAGGTTCTTACCGATTGAACTTTGCTATTTGTACACTGATTTTTGACACGTTGTTTGATACTTGCATTGCTCTTAAGTGTCAATTGGATGAAAAAATTGTTTGAAATTTAAACTGTCCAATAGGGTAATGTCACGTGGCAAAGAATAAATTAAAGTGTACACCATAGTGTACATGTAGCAAGGTTCTTATTGATTGAACTTTGCTCTTTGTACACTGATTTTGGAGACGTTGTTTAACACTTGCATTGTTGTCAAGTGTCAATTGTACAGGAAAACTATTTTAAATATAAATGGTCCAATAGGGTAGTGTCACATGGCGAAGTGTAAACTAAAGTGTACACCATAGTGTACATGTAGCAAGGTCCTTACCGATTGAACTTTGTGATTTGTACACTGATTTTGGAGACGTTGTTTGAAACTTGCGTTGTTGTAAAGTGTAAGTTGCATGGGAAAAATATTTGAAATTTAAACTGTCCAACGGGGTAATCTCACGTGGCAAAGTGTAAACTAAAGTCTGTATACCATAATGTACATGTAGCAAGGTTCTTGTCGATTGAACTTTGCTATTTGTACACTGATTTTGGAGACGTTGTTAGATACTTGCATTGTTGTCAAGTGTCAATTGGATGGAAATTTTGTTTAAAATTTAAACTGTCCAATAGGGTAATGTCACGTGACAAAGTGTAAACTAAAGGGTACACCTCTTACCGATTGAACTTTGCTATTTGTACACTAATTTTTGACTCGTTGTTTGATACTTGCATTGCTCTCAAGTGTCAATTGGATGGAAATTTTGTTTAAAATTTAAACTGTCCAATAGGGTAATGTCACGTGACAAAGTGTAAACTAAAGGGTACACCTCTTACCGATTGAACTTTGCTATTTGTACACTAATTTTTGACACGTTGTTTGATACTTGCATTGCTCTCAAGTGTCAATTGGACGAAAAACTATTTGAAATTTAAACTGTCCAACAGGGTAATCTCATGTGGAAAAGAGTAAACTAAAGTTTACACCATAGTGTACATGCAGTAAGGTTCTTACTGATTGAACTTTGCTATTTTTACACTAATTTTGGAACGTTGTTTGACAATTGCATTGTTGTCAAGTGTCAATTGTATGGGAAAACTATTTAAAATTTAAACTGTCCAACAGGGCAATGTAACATGGCAAAGTGTAAACTAAAGTGAAAGCCATAGTGTACATGTCTAAAGGTTCACACCGATTGAACTTTGCTATATGTACATCGATTTTAAGTCGTTGTTTGACACATGCATTGTTGTGAAGTGTCAATTGGATTAGAAAGTTGTTTGAAATCTAAACTGTCCAACAGGGTAATATCACGTGGCAAAGTGTATACTAAAGTGTGTACACCATAGTGTACATGTAGCAAGGTTCTTACTGATTGAACTTTACTATTTGTACACTGATTTTTGACATGTTATTTGACACTTGAATTGCTCTCAAGTGTCAATTGGATGGAAAAAATGTTTGAAATTTAAACTGTCCAATAGGGTAATGTTACGTGGTAAAGTATAAACTAAAGTGTACACCATATTGTACATGTGGCAAGGTTCTTACATATTGGAATTTGCTATTTGTACACTTATTTTGGAGACGTTGTTTGACACTTGCATTATTCTCAATTGTCAATTGGATGGAAAAACTGTTTAAAATTTAAACTGTCCAACGGGGTAATGTCACGTGGCAAAGTGTAAACTAAAGTATACACCATAGTGTACATGTGGCAAGGTTCTTATCGATTGAACTTTCTTATTTGTACACTTATTTTGGACACGTTGTTTGACACTTGAATTGTTGTCAAGTGTCAATTAGATGGAAAAACTGTTTGAAATTTAAATTTTCCAACAGGGTAATGTCACGTGGTAAAGTGCAAACAAAATTGTACACCAATGTGTTCATGCAGCATGGTCCTTACCGATTGAACTTTGATATTTGTGCGCTAATCATGTTGTTTGACACATAAATTGTTGTCAAGTGTGAATTGGATGAGAAAACTATTTGAAATTTAAACTGTCGAACAGGGTCATGTCACATGACCAAGTGTAAACTAAAGTATACACCATAAAGTACATGTAGCACTGTACCGATTTATCTTTGCTATTCGTACACTGATTTTTGACACGTTGTTTGACACTTTCATTGTTGTCAAGTGTCAATTGGGTGGAAAAACTATTTGAAATTTAAACTGTTCAACAGGGATATGTCATGTGGCAAAGCATAGACTAAATGGTACACCATAGTTTACATATGGCGAGGTTCTTACCGATTGAACTTTGCTATTTGTACACTAATTTTGGAACATTGTTTGACAATTGCATTGTTGTCAACTGTCAATTGGATGGGAAAATTGTTTGAAATTTAAACTGTCCAACAGGGTAATGTAACATGGCAAAGTGTAAACTAAAGTGAAAACCATAGTGTACATGTCTCAAGGATCTTACCGATTGAACTTCGCTATTTGTACACCGATTTTTAGGACGTTGTTTGACACTTGCATTGTTGTCAAGTATCAATTGGATGAGAAAACTGTTTGAAATTTAAACTGTCCAATGGGGTAATGTCAAGTGGCAAAGTGTGAACTAAAGTGTGCACCATAGCGTACATGTAGCATGGTACTTACCGATTGGAACTTTGCTATTTGAACACTGATTTTTGACACATTGTTTGAAACTTGCATTGTTGTTGGGTGTCAATTGGATAGGAAAACCGTTTGAAGTTTAAACTCTCCAATAGGGTAATGTCACGTGGCAAGGTGTAAACTAAAATGTGTAAAACATTGTGTTCATGTAGCAAGATTCTTACCGATTGAACTTTGCTATTTGTATGCTGACTTTGGACACATTCTTTGACACTTGAATTGTTGTCGAGTGTCAATTTTACGGGAAAATTGTTTGAAATTTAAACTGTCCAACAGGGTAATGTCACGTGGCAAAGTGTAAATTAAGGTGTACACCATATTGTACATGTAGCAAGGTGCTTACCGATTGAATTTTGCTATTTGTACACTTATTTTTCACATGTTGTTTGGCACTTACGCTGTTGTGAAGTGTCAATTGGATGGAAAACTGTTTGAAATTTAAGCTGTCCAACAGGGTAATGTCACGTGGCAAAGTGTAGACTAAAGTGTGTACACCATAGTGTACATGTAGTAAGGTTCTTACCGATTGAACTTTGTTATTTGTACACCGATTTTTGACACGTTGTTTGATACTTGCATTGCTCTCAAGTATCAATTGGACGAAAAAACTGTTTGAAATTTAAACTATCCAACAGGGTAATGTCACGTGGCAAAGAGTAAACTAAAGTTTACACCATAGTGTACATGTAGCAAGGTTCTTACTGATTGAAATTTGCTATTTGTACACTGATTTTGGAGACATTATTTAACACTTGCGTTGTTGTCAAGTCTCAATTGTACGGGAAAATTGTTTGAAATTTAAACTGTCCAACAGGGTAATGTCACGTGCCAAAGTGTAAACTAAAGTGTACAACATACTGTACATGTAGTAAGGTCCTTACCGATCGAACTTTGTTATTTGTACACTGATTTCAGAGACGTTGTTTGACACTTGCATTGTTGTCAAGTGTCAATTGCACGGGAAAACAATTTGAAATTTAAACTGTCCAACAGGGTAATGTCACGTGGCAAAGTGTAGACTAAAGTGTGTACACCATAGCGTACATGTAGCAAGGCTCTTACCGATTGAACTTTGCTACTTGTACACTGATTTTTAACATGTTGTTTGACACTTGAATTGTTCTCAAGTGTCAATTGGATGAAAAAATTGTTTGAAATTTAAACTGCCCAACAGGGTAATGTTACGTGGCAAAGTGTAAACTAAAGTGTACAACATAGTGTACATGTAGCAAGGTTCTTACCGATTAAAATTTGATATTTGTACACTTATTTTGGAGACGTTGTTTGACACTTGCAATGTTGTCAATTGTCAATTGGACGGAAAAACTGTTTAAAATTTAAATTGTCCAACAGGGTAATGTCACGTGGCAAAGTGTAAACGAAAGTGTACACCATCGTGTACATGTTACAAGGTTCTTACCGATTGAACTTTCCTATTTGTACACTAATTTTGGACACATTGTTTGGCACTTGAATTGTTCTCAAGTGTCAATTGGACGGAAAAATTGTTTGAAATTTAGACTGTCCAACAGGGTAATGTCACATGGGAAAGTGTAAACCAAATTGTACACCAATGTGTGCATGCAGCATGGTCCTTACCGATTGAACTTTGATATTTGTGCACTGATTTTTGACACATTGTTTGACACTTGCATGATTGTTAAGTGTCAATTGGATGAGAAAGCTGTTTGAAATTTAAACTGTCGAACAGGGTAATGTCACGTGGCCAAGTGTAAACTAAAGTGTACACCATAGTGTATATGTAGCAAGGTTTTTACCGATTGAACTTTGCTATTCGTGCACTGATTTTTAACACATTGTTTGACACTTAAATTGTTGTCAAGTGTCAATTGGATGGAAAAACTGTTTGAAATTTAAACTGTCCAATCGGTTATTGTCACGTGACAAAGTGTAAACTAAAGTATACACCATAGTGTACATGTGGCACTGTCCTTACCGATTGAACTTCGCTATTTGTACACTTATTCTTGTCACGTTGTTTGACACTTGCATTATTATCAAGTGCCAATTGGATTGGAAAACTGTTCGAATTTTAAACTGTCCAACAGGGTAATGTTACGACGCAAATTGTAAACTGAACTATACATCATAGTGTACATGTAGCAAAGTTCATACTGATTGAATTTTACTATTTGTACACTGATTTTTGACACATTGTTTGACTAACGTGAAATGTAAACTAAAGTGTACACCATAGTGTACATGTAGCAAGGTTCTTAAGATTGAACTTTGCTATTTGTACCCTAGTTTTGGACATGTTATTTGACACTTGAATTGTTGTTAGAGTCAATTGGATGGGAAAACTATTTGAAATTTAAACTCTTCAACAAGGTAATGTCACGTGCCGAAGTGTAAACAAAAGTGTATACACCATCGTGTACATGTTACAAGGTGCTTACAGATTGAACTTTGCTACTTGTACACTGATTTTTGACACGTTGTTTGACACTTCCATTCTTCTCAAGTGTGAATTGGATGGGAAAACTATTTGAAATTAAGACTATCCAACAGGGAAATGTCACATTGCAAAGTGCAAACTAAGGTGTAGACCATAGTGTACATGTAGCATGGTTCTTACCGACTGAACTTTGCTATTTATACACTAATTTTTGAAACGTAGTTTGACACTTGAATTGTTGTGAAGTGTCAGTTGGGTGGAAAAATTGTTTGAAATTTAAACTGTCCAAAAGGGTAATATCACGTGGCTAAGTGTAAACTAATGTGTACACCATAGTGTATATGTAGCAAGGTTCTTATCGATTGAAATTTGCTATTTGTACAATGATTTTTGACACATTATTTGACAATTGTATTGTTGTCAAGTGTCAATTAGATGGGAAAACTATTTGAAATTTAAACTGTCCGACAAGGTAATGTGACCTGGCAAAGTGTGTACACCGTCGTGTACATGTAGCAAGGTGCTTACAGATTAAACTTTGCTATTTGTATACTGATTTTTTACTCGTTGTTTGACACTTGTTTTGTTGTCAAGAGTCAATCGGATCGAAAATTAGTTTGAAATTTAAACTGTCCAACATGGTAAAGTCCCTTGGGAAAGTGTAAACTAAACTGTGTACACTATCGTGTACATGTAGTAAGGTTCTTACCGGTTGAACTTTGCAATTTGTACACTAATTTTTAACACGTTGTTTAGCACTTGAATTGTTGTCTAGTGTCAATTGGTAGAAAAATTGTTTGAAATTTAAACTGTCCAATGAGGATATGTCACATTGTTAATTGTAAACTAAAGTGTACACCATAGTGTATATGAAGCAAGGTTCTTACCGATTGAACTTTGGTATTTGTACACTGATTTTTGACACGATCAACACTTGTATTGTTGTGAAGTGTCAATTGGATTGGAAAACTTTTTGAAATTTAAACTGTCCAACTGGGTAATGTCACGTGGCAAAGTTTAAACCAAAGCGTACACCATAGTGTACATGTAGCAAGGTTTTTACCGATTGAACTTTGCTATTTGTACATTGATTTTTTACACGTTGATTGACACATGCATTGTTGTCTAGTGTCAATTGGGTGGCAAAAATATTTGAAATTTAAATTGCCTAACAGGGTACTGTCACGTGGCAGAGTGTAAACTAAATTGTACACTATAGTGTATATGTAGCAAGGTTCTTTCCGATTGAACTTTACTATTTGTATACTGATTTTTGACATGTTGTTTGACACTTGCATTGCTCTCAAGTGTCAATTGGATGGAAAAACTGTTTGAAATTTAAACTGTCCAACGGGGTAATGTCACGTGGGAAAGAGTAAACTAAAGTGTACACCATAGTGTACATATAGTAAGGTTCTTACCGATTGAACTTTGATATTTGTACACTGATTTTGGAGACGTTGTTTGACACTTGCGTTGCTGTCAAGTGTCAACTGTATGGGAAAACTATTTGAAATTTAAATTGTCCAACAGGGTAATGTCATGTGGCAAAGTGTAAACTAAAGTGTACACCATAGTGTACATGTAGCAAGGTTCTTACCGATTGAACTTTGCTATTTGTACACTGATTTTTGACATGTTATTTGATACTTGAATTGCTTTCAAGTGTCAATTCGATGGAAAAACTGTTTGAAATTTGACCTGTCCAACAGGGTAATGTCATGTCGTAAAGTGTAAATTAAAGTGTACACCATAGTATACATGTGGCGAGGTTCTTACCGATTGAATTTCCCTATTTGTACACTGATTTTGGACACGTTGTTTGATACTTGAATTGTTGTCAAGTGTCAATTGGACAGAAAAACTGTTTGAAATTTAAACTGTCCAACAGGGTAATGTCACGTGATAAAGTGTAAACCAAATTGTACACCAATGTGTACATGCAGCATGGTCCTTACCGAATGAACTTTGCTATTTGTGCACTAATTTTTGACACGTTGTTTGACACTTGCATTATTGTCAACTGTCAATTGGATGAGAAAACTATTTGAAATTTAAACTGTCAAACAGGGTAAAGTCACGTGGCCAAGTGTAAACTAAAGTGTACACCATAGTGTACATGTAGCACGGTACCGATTGAATTTTTCTATTTGTACATTGATTTTTGACACGTTGTTTGACACTTTCATTGTTGTCAAGTGTCAACTGGGTGGAAAATTGTTTAAAATTTAAACTGTTCTACAGTGATATGTCATGTGGCAAAGCGTGAACTAAATGGTACACCGTAGTTTACATGTAGCAAGGTTCTTACCGATTGAACTT
>NW_019228344.1:187194-187460 GCF_002742605.1 Olea europaea var. sylvestris
TGCTAAAATGACAAACATCCCAAGCGCGAGGTGTTCAAGCATGAGGTGGTCACTTGTAGCAAAATCTGATTTTATATCTATCTTTGCAGGCACAAACCAAGTATCCTCAGCTTATTTTGACATGTTTACAATCCATTTCGTTTGTCCTAAGATCCCAAAGTATTTCATAGAACTAATTCCTCGACCGTTCATTTAATTTCTTACCCGATTCTCAACCGATTTCAACAATTCGCACCTCAATATTTATAATGTCATATAAGACATAT
>NW_019228344.1:187683-192015 GCF_002742605.1 Olea europaea var. sylvestris
TCCTCCCCTCCTTATAAAAATTTCATCCTCGAAATTTGCTTACCAAAAAGTTCAGGATATTTAATCCGTATTTCGTCTTCTCTTTCCCAAGTGGCCTCTTCTGTTGACTGATTCCGCCACAATATCTTAACCAATGGAATTTTCTTGCTTCTCAGTTGCTTTATCTCTCGTTGAAGGATCTCTATCGACTTTTCTTCGTAAGTCAAATCTGGTTTTATTTCCATCGGTTCATTCCTCAATACATGAGAAGGATTTCCAATATATTTTCTTAGCATGGATATATGAAACACATTATGTACTTGAGGCATCGATGAAGGAAGGTCAAGTTTGTAGGCAACATTCCCGATTCTCTCAATAATAGTAAATGGACCAATATATCTCGGGCTTAGTTTTCCCTTCTTTCCAAACCGCATCACTCCTTTCATTGGTGCTATCTTTAAAAATACTTGATCTCCCACAGTAAATTCTAATATTCTTCTTCTTTGATCTGCATAACATTTTTGTCGATTTTGAGCGGTTTGCATCCGTTGACGTATTTGTGTCACAACCTCAGCCATTTCACGTAACATATCTGGACCTAACAGTATTTGTATCACAACCTCAGCCATTTCACCATATCTGGACCTAATAGTTTCCTTTCTCCAACCTCATCCCAATAAACTGGAGATCTACATTTTCTACCATATAATGCCTCATAAGGAGCCATACCAATTGTAGCCTGATAACTATTGTTGTATGCAAATTCTACCAAAGGTAAAAATTTACTCCACTGGCCTTGGAAGTCCAAAACACAAGCCCTTAGCATATCTTCCAATATTTGTATGGTTCTTTCTGATTGCCCGTCAGTTTGAGGATGATAAGTTGTGCTAAAAGATAATTGTGTTCCCAAAGCCTTATGTAAGCTTCTCCAGAAGAGAGATAAAAACTTCAAATCCCTATCTGAAAAATAGCTACTGGCACCCCTAGAATCCCTGTCTGAGACAATAGATAGTGGTACTCCATGAAGTCTGACTATTTCTTGTACATAAAGCTGAGCATATCGGTCCATGGAGTAAGTGGAACAAACTTGAATGAAATGGGCTGATTTTGTTAACCTATCCACAATAACCCAAATACTATCATATCCTTTAGTTGTTTTTGGTAATTTCACCACAAAGTCCATCGTGATTCTTTCCCATTTCCATTCCGGGATAGGTAATGGTTGTAATGTTCCTGCTGGCCTTTGATGTTCTGCTTTTATCTGTTGACAAGTTAAACATTGTCCCACGTATTCGGCTATCTCACTTTTCATGTTCGGCCACCAATAGTGCAACTTCAAATCTCTATACATTTTAGTAGCTCCAGGATGAACAAAATAGGGTGTCATATGAGCTTCAGATAAAATATCACCTCGGATATTTTCTGTATCAGGTACATATAGTCGTCCTCTAAACCACAAGATATCATCTGCTGATATATGAAAATCTGAAGCTTTTCCATCATGTATATCATTCTTTATTTTTGAATAATAATCATCTTCATGTTGCCCTTGTTGAATTCTGTTCAGTAAAGTTGGCTGAAGTGTCAACGCAGCAAGTTTAGCCTCTATAGATCCTTGTGACATAACTTCAATACCCATTTTCTGTAAATCTATCAATTCTGATTTTTGAGTTACAATCATATTCGAAACACTGGATGTCAACTTCCTACTCAATGCATCAGCTACAACATTAGCCTTACCGGGATGATAGTTTATTACGCAATCATAGTCCTTTACCAACTCTAGCCACCTTCTTTGTCTCATATTCAATTCCTTTTGTGTAAATAGATACTTCAAACTTTTGTGATCAGTGTAAATCTCACACCGCTCTCCATACAAATAATGCCTCCATATCTTAAGTGCAAACACAACTGCGGCGAGTTCCAAATCATGTGTAGGGTAATTCTTTTCGTACTCTTTTAGTTGTCTAGAGGCATATGCAATAACTTTACCATTTTGCATCAATACAGATCCCAAACCATTCTTTGAAGCATCACTACAAACTATAAAATTTCCAGTACCAGATGGGATTGAAAGGATAGGGGCTGAAGTTAGTGTTTTCTTCAATTCCTGAAAACTTTGCTCACAAGCATCTGTCCATTCAAACTTAGTACTCTTTCTGGTTAATTTCGTTAAAGAAGAAGCTATTTTGGAAAATCCTTCCACAAATCTACGATAATATCTAGCTAAACCCATAAAACTTCTGACCTCTGAAGGATTTTGTAGGTTGTGGCCAATTATTAATAGCCTCTACTTTACTTGGATCTACTGATATACCTTCACCCGATACTACATGTCCCAAAAATACAACTCTATCTAACCAAAATTCACATTTCTTAAACTTAGCATATAACTGCTTGTCCTTTAAGACCTGCAGAACTATTCTCAAGTGTTTCGCATGTTCTTCCTTAGTACGAGAATAAATAAGGATATCATCAATAAATACAATTACAAACTTATCGAGAAAGTCTCCAAATACCCTATTCATCAGATCCATAAAAGCTACTGGAGCATTTGTTAACCCAAATGGCATTACCAAAAACTCATAATGACCATATCTCGTACTAAATGCTGTCTTAGAAATGTCATCTCCCTTTATTTTAAGTTGATGGTATCCAGATCGCAAATCAATCTTCGAAAATACAGATGCATCCTGAAGTTGATCAAACAAATCATCAATTCTCGGTAATGGGTATTTATTTTTAATTGTCACCTTATTCAACTCTTGGTAATCGATGCACAGCTTCATAGTACCGTCCTTTTTAAGAACAAACAATACTGGTGCACCCCATGGTGAAAAGCTAAGTCTAATAAAACCTTTATCTAACAACTCTTGTAATTGTAACTTCAACCCTTTTAGTTCAGTTGGGGCCATTCTATATGGAGCCTTAGAAATTGGAGATGTTCCTGGAATTAAATCAATTACAAACTCTATCTCACGATCTGGTGGTACCCCAGGTAAATCATCAGGAAAGACCTCTCGAAATTCTTGTGCCACTGGCACATCACTAAGATTCGGATTGTGTTGTGCTTCCATTGCCATAATACTCACCAAATACCCTACACACCCACTATCTAGTAACCTTTGTGCTTTTAATACCGATATGGTTGGAACTCTAAAATCTTTTTCGATCCCAATGAATGTAAATGGCTCATTTCCCAAAGGTTGAAAGGTTAGTGATTTTCTCTTACAGTCTATAGTAGCTTGATATCTTGACAGCCAATCCATACCTAAAATTATATCATAATCTTTCATTTCTAACGCAATTAAATCTGCATAGAGCTCTCAATTTTCTTTAAGAATCACACATGCTTTTTTTTTTTTTTTCTAGGCCAATGCTGTCTTTGACCTTGCCTAAACTGTCAACGAGCCTCTTGAGCACGACTAATCCTTTGTTCAACTTGTTCTGCAACTAAGGCTCTCTCCGCAATTTGAGAATATGAAACATCTAGGATTCCTGCCATGCTTACATCTCTATATAGTTCCGGTCTTAGCCCCTTAAGAAATCTTTCTACCTTTAGTACCTCAGTATTAACCATGTGGGTAGCAAACCTGGATAGTTGTTCAAACTTACGAATATACTCTCCCACTGTCATCCCTCCTTGTCTTAACTGTATAAATTCATTCATCTTCATGGCTCGAACAGGAGCTGTAAAATATTTATTACGAAATAACTCTTTAAATCTCTCCCAAGTCATGGCATTTATATCTTCAATGCTACTCATCGTATCCCACCAATGTCCAGCACTACCTCGTAGCATAAAGGATGCACAAACCACTTTTTCTACTTCTGAGACTCTCGTATACCTGAACATATTCTCTAAAGTTCTCAACCAATCCTCTGCTGCAGTTGGATCTAATGCATCCTCAAATATTGGAGGGTTTAGTTTTCTAAATCTTTCTCCAACTGTCTCAATATGTTCAGCCCTTTGCAGTGGTTGTAAGAATTTAGCCCTTTGTTGTTCTCCCCTTTCTCTTTGTTGTATTAATTGTTGAATTTGTTGAGATTGGCGCTCAACTAATTCTGTAAGCCTATCAATAACAACATCCCGACTGTCATCTTGAACCGATGCCTCTTGCCCCGGAGTTTACTAGCATCTCTGGTTCTCACCATGGCTGCAAATAAAGGTTGGCCAATATCATTCATGAAATATGCAAAAATAATGCCTTACTGGCATAGCTGTGCTCTTTCATATTCCGAGATCATGTACATGGACAGTCTACAGAATTATAACCTCGCTCCGATACCACTCTCTGTCACAACCCCCAAATTAATATTGATATCTATACACAACCTAGACATAGAATTTTA
>NW_019228344.1:193489-193692 GCF_002742605.1 Olea europaea var. sylvestris
CAGAATTCTAGGCCATTAAAATCATTTCTACACTCCCTACTTACATATAAAAACGTTCATATTGATATATATAAGTTAAACACTAAGTATCATCCCAAAATCAAGGTATATATCACTCAGTCCAGCAATTCCTCATCTCTGTCCAGATTAATTTCTTTCAAATTCTTGCCATTAATTACCCCTATTTAGGCATCATAACATCA
>NW_019228344.1:194324-206168 GCF_002742605.1 Olea europaea var. sylvestris
TCAAGGACTTATAGGACATGTTGGAGGCTTAAGGTTGAAGGAATTGAGTGCTAAAATGACAAACATACCAAGCGCGAGGTGTTCAAGCATGAGGTGGTCACTTGTAGCAAAATCTGATTTTATATCTATCTTTGCAGGCACAAACCAAGTATCCTCAGCTTATTTTGACATATTTACAATCCATTTCGCTTGTCCTAAGATCCCAAAGTATTTCATAGAACTAATTCCTCAACCGTTCATTTAATTTCTTACCTGATTCTCAACCGATTTCAACAATTCGCACCTCAATATTTACAATGTCATATAAGACATATATTATTACGTTGTGATAATGTCACTTCATCCCTCATGTCCCAAATATGTGAATTACCTATCTAGGGTTTAAGGTGATCTCGATTAGCCGAATGGAAAGCTTGAACCTTCGTTGATACAAATTTTCGGCCTTTCAAATATTACATTACTTACCAAGCCAATCTCCAACATTTAGTTAATCTAACTTTCTATCATAGCTCAATATAAAATTCACCACTTAAATTTAAACTGTCAAACAGGGTAAAGTCACGTGGCCAAGTGTAAACTAAAGTGTACACCATAGTGTACATGTAGCACGGTACCGATTGAATTTTGCTATTTGTACACTGATTTTTGACACGTTGTTTGACACTTTCATTGTTGTCAAGTGTCAACTGGGTGGAAAATTGTTTAAAATTTAAACTGTTCTACAGTGATATGTCACGTGGCAAAGTGTGAACTAAATGGTACACCGTAGTTTACATGTAGCAAGGTTCTTACCGATTGAACTTCGCTATTTGTGCACTGATTTTGGAACGTTGTTTGACAATTGCATTGTTGTCAAGTGTCAGTTGTATGGGAAAACTATTTAAAATTTAAACTGTCCAACAGGGCAATGTAACAAGGCAAAGTGTAAACTAAAGTGAAAGCCATAGTGTACATGTCTCAAGGTTCATATTGATTGAACTTTGCTATATGTACACCGATTTTAAGTCATTGTTTGACACATGTATTGTTGTCAAGTGTCAATTGGATGAGAAAGCTGTTTGAAATTTAAATTGTCTAACATGGTAATGTCACGTGGCAAAGTGTAAACTAAAGTATACACCATAGTCCACAAGTTGTAAAGTTCTTACCGATTGAACTTTGCTACTTGTACACTGATTTTTGACTCATTGTTTGACAATTGCATTGTTGTCAAGTGTCAATTGGTTGGAAAAACTATATGAAATTTAAACTGTTAAACATGGTAATGTCTCGTGGCTGTGTGCAAACTAAAGTGTACACTATAGTGTACATGTAGCAAGGTTCTTATCGATTAAACTTTGCTATTTGTATACTGATTTTTGGCACGTTGTTTAACACTTGCATTATTGTCAAGTGTCAATTAGGTGGGAAAGCTGTTTGAAATTTAAACTGTCCAACAGGGCAATGTCATGTAGCAAAGTGTAAACCAAAGTGTACATGTCGCAAGGTTCTTATCGATTGAACTTTGCTATTTGTATATTATTTTTTGACACGTTGTTTAGCACTTCAATTCTTCTCAAGTGTCAATTGGATGGGAAAAAAGTTTGAAATTTAAACTATACAACAGGGTAATGTCACATGGTAAAGTGTAAGCTAAAGTGTAGACCATAGTGTAAATGTAGCATGATTCTTACCGATTGAGCTTTGCTATTTATACACTAATTTTTGAAATGTTGTTTGACACTTGAATTGTTGTGAAGTGTCAATTGGATGAAAAAATTGTTTGAAATTTAAACTGTCCAATAGGGTAATGTCACGCGGTAAAGTGTAAACTAATGTGTACACCAGAGTGTATATGCAGCAGGATTCGTACCGATTGAATTTTGCTATTTGTACACTAATTTTTGACACGTTGTTTGACACTTGAATTGTTGTCAAGTGTCAATTGGATGGAAAAATGTTTGAAATTTAAACTGTCCAATCGGTTTTTGTCACGTTCCAAAGTGTAAACTAAAGTGTACACCGTAGTATACATGTGGCACTATCCTTACCAATTAAACTTTGCTATTTGTACACTGATTTTTGTCACATTGTTTGACACTTGCATTATTGTCAGGTGTCAATTGAATTGGAAAACCGTTCGAAATTTAAACTGTCCAACTGGGAAATGTCATGTTGTAAATTGGAAACTAAAATGTACACCGTAGTGTACATGTAGCAAAGTTCTTATTGACTGAATTTTGCTATTTGTACACTAATTTTTGACACGTTGTTTGACTAACGAGAAATGTAAACTAAAATGTATACCATTGTGTATATGTAGCAAGGTTATTACGATTGAACTTTGCTATTTGTACACTGGTTTTTGACATGTTATTTGACACTTGAATTGTTGCAAGTGTTAATTAGATGGGAAAACTATTTGAAATTTAAACTGTTCAATGGGGTAATGTCACGCGTCGAAGTGTAAACAAAAGTGTGTGCACCATTGTGCACATGTTGCAAGGTTCCTATCGATTGAACTTTACTATTTGTACACTGATTTTTGACACGTTGTTTAACACTTGTATTGTTGTCAAGTATCAATTGGATGGGAAAACTGTTTGAAATTTAAACTGTCCAACAAGGTAATATCACGTGGCAAAGTGTAAACTAAAGTGTGTACACCATCGTGTACATGTAGCAAGGTGCTTACAGATTTAACTTTGCTATTTGTACACTGATTTTTTATACGTTGCTTGACACTTGCTTTGTTGTCAAGAGTCAATAGGATCGAAAAATAGTTTGAAATTTAAACTGTCCAACAGGGTAAAGTCACGTGGAAAAGTGTAAACTAAAGTGTGTACACCATCGTGTACATGTAGCAAGGTTCTTACCGATTGAACTTTGCAATTTGTACACTGATTTTTAACGCGTTGTTTGATAATTGCATTGTTGTCCAGTGCCAATTGGTAGGAAAAATTGTTTGGAATTTAAATTATCCAATGGCGTTATTTCACGTGGTAAATTGTAAACTAAAGTGTACACCATAGTGTACATGAAGCAAGGTTCTTACCATTTGAACTTTACTGTTTGTACACTAATTTTTGACACGTTGTTCGACACTTGTATTATTGTCAAATATCAATTGGATTGGAAAACTTTTTGAAATTTAAACTGTCCAATAGGATAATGTCACATGGCAAAGTTTAAATTAAAGCGTACATCATGGTGTACATGTAGCAAGGTTCTTACCGATTGAACTTTGCTATTTGTACATTGATTTTTTACATGTTGATTGACACTTGCATTGTTGTCAAGTGTCAATTGGATGCAAAAACTGTGTGAAATTTAAACTGTCCAATGGGGCACGTGGTAAAGTGTAAACTAAAGTGTACACCATAGTGTACATGTAGCAAGGTTCTTACAGATTGAACTTTGCTATTTGTACATTGATTTTTGACACGTTGTTTGACACTTGCTTTGTTGTCCAGTGTCAATTGGATAGAAAAACCGTTTGAAATTTAAACTATCCAATAAGTTAGTGTCACGTGAGAAAGTGTAAACTGAAGTGTGTACACCATAGTGTACATGTAGTAAGGTTATTACCGATTGAACTTTGCTATTTGAACACTGATTTTTGACATGTTGTTTGACACTTGCAATGTTGTCAAGTGTCAATTGGATTGGAAAACTGTTTGAAATTTAAACTGTCCAACAGGGTAATGTCACGTGGAAACGTGTAAACTAAAGTGTGCACCATAGTGTACATGTCGCCAGGTTCTTACCGATTGAACTTTGCTATTTATACACTGATTTTTGACATGTTTGACACTTGCATTGTTGTCAAGTGTCAATTGCATGGGAAAACTATTTGAAATTTAAATTGTCAAACTGGGTAATATCACGTGGCAACGTGTTAACAAAATTATGCACCATAGTGTACATGTAACAAGGTTCTTGCTGATTGAACTTTGCTATTTGTACACTAATTTTTGACACGTTGTTTGACACTTGCATTGTTGTCAAATTCCAATTGGATGGGAAAACTGTTTGAAATTTAAACTTCCCAACAGGGTAATGTCACGTGGCAAAGTGTAAAGTGTACAACATAGTGTTCATGTAGCAAGCTTCTTACCGATTGAACTTTGTTATTTGTACACTAATTTTTGTACACATTGGTTGACACTTACATTGTTGTCAAGTGTCAATTGGATGGGAAAACTATTTGAAAACAGGGTAATTTCACATGGTAAAGTGTAAACTAAAGTGTATATGTAGCAAGGTTCTTACCGATTGAACTTTGCTATTTGTACACTGATTTTTGACACGTTGTTTGACACTAGCATTGTTGTCCAGTGTCAATTGGATGGGAAAATAGTTTGAAATTTTAACTGCCAATCGGGGATATGTCACGTGGCAAAGTGTAAACTAAAGTGTACACCATAGTGTACATGAAGCAAGGTTCTTACCGATCGAACTTTCCTATTTGTACACTGATTTTTTTACACGTTGTTTGACACTTACAAAGTTGTCAAGTGTCAATTGGATGGGAAATTTTTTTTAAAATTTAAACTGTCCAATAGGGTAATGTCACGTGGCAAAGTTTAAACTAAAGTGTACATGTAGCAAGTTTCTTACCGATTGTCCTTTGCTATTTGTACACTGATTTTTTACACGTTGTTTGACACTGACATTGTTGTCAAGTGTCAATTGGATGGAAAAATAGTTTGAAATTTAAACTGTCCAGTAGGGTAATGTCATGTGGCAAAGTGTAAACTCAAGTGCACAGCATAGTGTACATGTAGCAAGGTTCTTACCGACTGAACTTTGCTATTTGTACATTGATCTTTTTACACGTTGTTTGACACTTAAATTGTTGTCAAGTGTCAATTGGATGGGAAAAGTATTTGAAATTTAAACTGTTCAACAAGGAAATGTCACGTGGCAAAGTGTAAATTAAAGTGCACATGTTGCAAGGTTCCTATCGATTGAACTTTGCTATTTGTACAATGATTTTTGACACGTTGTTTGACACTTGCATTGTTGTCAAGTGTTAATTGTATCAGAAAATAGTTTGAAATTTAAACTGTCCAGTAGGGTAATGTCATGTGGCAAAGCGTAAACTAAAATGCACAGCATAGTGTACATGTAGCAAGGTTATTACCGACTGATCTTTGCAATTTGTACACTGATTTTTTCACACGTTGTTTGACACTTAAATTGTTGTCAAGTGTCAATTAGATGGAAAAAGTGTTTGAAATTTATACTGTTCAACAGGGAAATGTCACGTGGCAAAATGTAAATTAAAGTGCACATGTAGCAAGGTTCTTACCGATTGAACTTTGCTATTTGTACAATTATTGACACGTTGTTTGACACTTGCATTGCTGTCTAGTGTTAATTGGATGGGAAAAATGTTTGAAATTCAAATTGTCTAACGGGGACATGTCACGTGGCAAAGGGTAAATTAAAGTGTATACCATAGTATACATGAAGAAAAGTTCTTACTGATTGAATTTTGCTATTTGTATACTGATTTTTAACACGTTGTTTGACATTTACATTGTTGTCAAGTGTTAATTGTATCGAAAAACTATTTGAAATTTAAACTGTCCAATAGGGTACTGTCACGTGGTAAAGTGTAAACTGAGGTGTACACCATGTTGTACATATAGTAAGGTTCTTGTTGATTGAACTTTTCTATTTGTACACTGATTTTTTTACACGTTTTTTGACACTTGCATTGTTGTCATGTGTCAATTGGATTGGAAAACTATATGAAATTTAAACTATCCAATAGGGCAATGTCACGTGGCAAAGGGTAAACGAAAGTGTACACCATAGTGTGCACGTAGCAAGGTTCTTACCGATTGCATTTTTCTATTTGTACACTGATTTTTGACACGGTGTTTGACACTTGCATTTTTGTCAAGTGTCAATTGGATGGAAAAACTGTTAGAAATTTAAACTCCATAAAAGGCTAATGTCGCATGGCAAAGTGTAAATAAAAGTGTACCCCATAATGTACATGTAGCAAGGTTCTTACCGATTGAACTTTGCTATTTGTACACTAATTTTTAACACGTTGTTTGACACTTGCATTATTGTCATGTGTCAATTGGATTGGAAAACTATTTGAAATTTAAAATGTCCAATAGGGTAATGTCAAGTGGCAAAGTGTAAACGAAAGTGTACACCATAGTGTGCACGTAGCAAGGTTCTTACCGATTGCATTTTTCTATTTGTACACTAATTTTTGACACGTTGTTTGACAGTTGCATTCTTATCAAGTGTAATACTCCGAAATTTTATGCTCGTTTAAATTTCTTTAGGATAGCGATTTAACTTTCAATATTATTTTGGCCATAAGAAAAGGGGGCACCACCTTTGTAGTGGTTAATGCTAGAGGTAGTTAATGAATATAGGCATGAAGTGCTAAATGTTGTGTGCGCATGAAGTGATTATTAGTTAGTCGAAACTTAAGTCAAGTTTGAATTTGAATGAAGTGGATTATTTTGTTAGGACCTCAATTGACCAAACGATTAAATTATTTTACAATCTACAATTTTTGAATATGTAAGTTGGATACAAGTTTTAATTTGGGATATGCTTTGCTAATAATAAAAGTTAGAGGGGTTAGATTATATTAGTTGAAAAGATAAGAGACTTCCTTTGTAAATCTAGTTTTGTAGCCACTTATTACCCTATAATCAACCCACTTGTCATCCATCATCACCATACACTTAGATAATAGACTAAACATGTGTATCCACAAAGTTAGATATCTATTTATGCCTTAGGACAAGTCCGAAGGGCACCAGCAAACCGGAATGTGCAAGTATGGGTTTGATTGCATTCTTTTGTGTAGTATTATCATGATAAAAATCCAAGCATGGTATCTTACTGAGTATTCTTTATACTCATAGTATGTTATGCTAAATTTTCAGATCCATGATCGTTGGATTGATGGAAGTTAGTTGGCAAAATCGATGATGGATTAAGGACAAAGATGTTTTGTACCGAAAGTTTCCCCTTGTATGTTTTGTTAGATGACTGTTTTTCCATCTGTTTTTCTTATGGTATTATGTAAAAATATGTACATGACATGATGTAATATGGTATTAATAGTAAATTTTTTTTTTAATTATATCTTTCATGTTATGTTAAGAGACATTTTTGTAGTTTATTTTCCTTACAAGAGACAAAAGGCAGAAACGGGACAGTTTCTGGAGTCAATTTCAAAACGATGTTTCTAACTCTATAAACGTCCATTTGAGACTCTAAAAATATGTATTTTTTCCTCTTTGAGTTGTCTAAATATGGACGAAGGAATCACTCAATTTGGATATCTATGGCCTGAGTTATCAAGGTTTTAACGTCAAGGGGTCAATCTGGATTTCCTGTGTAATACTTCACTGTTTTCAGTAAAACGTCTATATCATATGATCTTGGAAAGTTTTCATATTTTAGCCTAGAAAAATACTTGAAATTATCTTTCTAATGCTGCAAATTTCATGTAAAATGGAGTTGGGATGAATTTTATAAAAATTGTCAGACTTGCTGCCCCAACTAACCTTGATAGTACCGAGGCCGTATCTGTAATGTATAATTTCATGTTGACATGCACTTTTACCGGCCATCAAATTTTATAAGAATTGTTTTACCAAATTGAAAATAAGTTTTTAACATGAAATACTCCTATTTAAGAGTATTTACATGTACCAAAGGCAGAAGCTATTATGTTTAGTACGTGACCCTCGAAGCTTAAGTTCGGGGCGTCACATCAAGTGTCAATTGGATGGAAAAATTGTTTGAAATTTAAACTGCCCTATAGGGTAATGTCACGTGGAAAAGTGTAAACAAAAGTGTACCCCATCGTGTACATGTAGCAAGGTTCTTACCAATTGAATTTTTCTATTTGTATACTGATTTTTGACACGTTGTTTGACACTTGCATTGTTGTCAAGTGTCAACTGAATGGGAAAACTATTAGAAATTTAAACTGTCCAATAGGATAATGTTGCGTGGTAAAGTGTACATGTAGCAAGCTTTTTACCGATTGAACTTTGCTATTAGTACAATGATTTTTGACACATTGTTTGTGTAAGTATTATGGCCTAGGTCCAATCATCTTTGGACATAAATACTTTTATATATAATTAATGCAATTAAATGGCAGATCTATTATTTAATTAATAGACAATTAAATAAATAATGGAGTCCGTAGATTCAAATATTTGTAATTTGTTAATCACAATGAGTTGTGATTGTGAGATACAAATTACATCTGATTGAATCTTAAATCATCCGTGATCGTAAGTAATAACGAGATACGGATATCGTTATTATGGATAGACCATCACGTGTGACATTTCTTACTTGTGAAGTAAGTAGCTGATCTCACAAGTTAAAGTGTGGTGACACTTAAATTAACACGTGGATGTTTTGTTATAGAACAAAACATTGGAGACCCGTCGAGAGATTCCACATGGATAACTATCTGAGTGTCAGTGGTTAATCTCTAACGTTAGGTAGTGGAATTAGTCCTTTGACTTGAGGTCGTCATGGTACCTTATATGAGGACAATCATACTTTGACGGTGTTGGATGTTGCTTTGAAAAGGGCCGCTAATACGACATCGTTCGAGTACGTCAAGAATTGTATGAAGGTTGTGATTGATTAATAAAGGATTTGTCACTCTTAGATAGTAGGAGATTATGATCTGCGTTTCATTCAATTAAGTCGATGATGAAATCCTTGGCCAAGCTGTACTCATAAGTCGAAAAGGAGCTTTCGACTTATATTGACTTAATAGTGGAGTGAAAGATATGATCGATGATCGAGATTGACACAATTCCATATCTCGTAATTGATCGGATCATATTGACGAAAGGATTATAGTTTCATGGTAAACGAACGAATTTGGTTTTGTCATACTACGTGACATTTTTCTTCACATGTATTGCCCTGACACATTGCTAGATATCAATCAGGGACGGCGAGTGTGAATTGATGATAAATTAAAAGGGTATTTTAATTTATCAATTTTGATTACATCAAAATAATATTTCACGTCGTTAGGCATCGTGGTCGGGAACCTAATGGATCGCACACAAAAGAGAATTGGAAGATTGCAAATTGTCAATTGGTTAATTTAACAATCATTGGATAAATTAATTAATTGGATTTGTTATTTATATTTCCGAATTAATTAATTGGATTAATTAATTCACAGGCCGGGTTTAATTAGTTGGATTAATTAAATATTGGACCGGACCGGGCCGAGCCCGTTTGGGTTTATATAAATACATGGCTAGGGTTTGAGGTCCATATGATTTTCATTATTCTTGCTGGCACAAGAGAAAACCCTAGAAACTGCAATCTTATTCTCTATGTGGATCACCGTTGGAGGCTGGACAATTGGACAGCTGTGGTGGCAAATCAAGGTTGATGGAACTGAAAGAAAAGCAAAGAAGTTTGCAGATCTAGAAAAGGTACAATCTTATCACAATTTCTATCTAAACACAAAGGCGATTCTTTGTGGGAATCGAAAATTATTTTAAATTCCGCTATGCATGTATAAGTAGATTCCCAACAGTGGTATCAGAGCCTACTTTGTGTTTGTTAGAAATTGCTTTGTATGTTGGAACAATTAAATGTTAATTGTTTTTCCTTGTTTTGGCGATTAACGAAATAAATAATTTTTTATGTTCAAAATTGTTTCGAATAGAAAATATTTTGGATTGGAATGAAACAAAAAGGGGAGGGGAACCAAACCGTGGCTGGCAACCACTGGCGGCGACGCCGCTGTGCTTGGAAGGGCCGTAGCAGCAGCGCCGACGCTTGTTGCAGCAGCGTCGAACGTTGCTGCAACAGCAGCGTTCAACGCTGTTGTTGCTGCCGAGTAAGGCAGCAACCGCTGCCTACCCGGCAGCGGTCGCCGCCTAGCAGCGTCGGCTGCTGGGCGATGGTTTTTCCAAGGGCGGTTGGCGCCGCCGCCCATAATAATAATAATAATAATAATAATAAATTGGGTTTTAGTTCTTTTAGGGTGATATGGAGGTGGGGGCCTCTGATGCAATTTGTGAAATTGCAGGCCCTCACCTGAAATATGATATTAGGGGTCCATTTGTTAAATTTTTAAAATAAGGGTTATTTTGCAAAAGGTTAATATTGAGGACCCCGCCTGCAATTATAGAATAAGGGTCAGTTTGTGAATTGTTGAATTAGAGTTGGACTCTAATTTGTTATTTAATTAAAAATTGATTTTAATTAAATATTCCCGCTAATTAAATAATTGATTAATATGATTAATTAATTATTTAATTGTTCCAATCCATTTGTCTAAAAGAGTTTAGACGACTTAATTGCTAGAAACTTGAAACTTATTTGCATATAATATTAGATATTATAGGTATACATTTATGTGATGAATGTATTATTAGTGGACGATTATGGACTCAACCATATGGATGTGTGGAATGGTTTAATTTTACTCTTTTTGTTTTCTGGGCCTGCGAGCTCTTAATTGTTTTGGGCCTGCGAGCCCATTATTATTATTATTATTGCTATGGGCCTGCGAGTCCAATTTTATTTAGGCCTTCGTGCCAACTAGTATAGGATACAGGTTGCAATTGGACTAATTGAAGAGACAAGAAGAGGAGGAGACCATGGAGATGATGCATTGATAATATTCAATGCTATACCCCCTAGGAATTGACCAGCTATTCTTCCTTATGGCTCGGGAAGACTAGATAGTAAAAGTCCATTATCGTCCACACTATTATATTATGTTATATATATATTTATTTGCATGGTAGAATGTGTGTGTATATATATATATATATATATATATATATATATATATGATTGTATTATTGTTGATGAGTCTTTTGAATGCAAAATCCCTCCATAAAATATTAAGTCACATTTGTGAGCCTTCCATCATTATAGTGAAGAATCAGAGTCCCAAATCGTCTCATCTTGTTGAGTACACTCAAGGCTGGTCTATTAGGGATATGTTTGACACTATGAAATATTTGATATTTCTGAATGACGGGTTTAACTTAACTAAAAATTATCTTTTGTTGAGTACACTCAAGAAGATAAAGTTTAGAGGCATGTTAAGCTAACACATAAGATGTGTGAAAACAAAGAGTTGTCAGCTTAATGATCTGGGAGTTGTATGGAGATACAATTGATAATAGTATCTACCCAAATATTATATTAGGACTTGTTGAGTACACTCAAGGTCTTAATATAATAGATGGGAACCTAGCCCACTGGGAGTCAAGCATGGACTCCATAAATTTATGTGAGAGGGTCATAAATTTTATTTAAACAGTGGGAGCATAACTAATTTAATAAAAGTCCATGTTAAATTAATTGATGCATTTTATATATTATTCTTTCCTTTTTTTTCTTCATTTGTATTTATTGAATCGTGAGTAACCATGTGTATCTGAATGGCATACTAGATGCCAACAACCAAACTATATTTTCTTAATTGACACCGCAATTTGAGAATTGTTCTCATGCATGAGAAAATTGGTTACGTCCTTAAGTAGCCCTTTTTCAGAGACACCTGCTAATGACTCAATTAAAGAAGAGGTAGCTACTGTAGTAAACGCAGTGATGATAATAGTACTGCAACGTATGTGATAATTGCAACTATGCCACTGAGTTACAAAAGCGACTTGAGAGTATAGATGTTAACACATAGTTCTTCATTACAAAGAGTTGTATGATGATAATCATGTGTGGAAGGATATGAGACTTCCAAACAACTATACGGTACAAAATGACAAAGTAATCTTCAATCGATGCTTAGACACTGAAGATGATTGACGTTGAGAAATGTCTCAACTGTGTTCAATCATAAAC
>NW_019228344.1:206512-207406 GCF_002742605.1 Olea europaea var. sylvestris
CTTCACGAGTTTCTTAGGTATATGATACCAGGTGTAAATATCATATTTATACAATATGGAGAAACTAAATAGAAGTAAACCACTGCGAAAGGGAGAAGTTGACATACACGTTAGAGATGAGCAATGGTTGCTGCATTGCCTGCATGAATATACTTCTTACCATTGCCTTTTGGTTTTAGTATTAGAATTAGAGAAATGTCGCTTTATACTCACCATAGCTGGAACATTAAAATGAATTTCATGTTCGGACATGAACAATTTTAATGTTAAGGGCAATTGTTGTTCTTGTTTATCTTGATAAAGATCCCAATGGCTATGGTAAATTACAAAACGATGTTTATATTCTTTAAATACTAAGGATTCTATAATGAGTATAGAAATTAAAAGGCATAAATGCGATAATCTAATTATTACCAAAATCTGGCATGACAGACTTTGTCATTTAGATGAAATGTAATTCCAAAGTTACATAAAGATATATACTTGGGATTAATTGATTTTGACAAGAACAAATTATGCATGTCTGGCACATTGACCAAATCTTCTTTTACTTGAAAAGAGGAAAGGTCAGCATAATTACTGGTCTAATGCATGGTGATGCATATGGACTCGTATCAATTTATGTCAGGTAATGTTTCTCTTATTTCATCAATGATCATGTATACTTGATGAAAATTCAAACATGAAACTCTTGAAAAGTTCAAGGGATTCACACTAGAATTAGAGAAACAAAGAGGTAAAGATACATTCACATCAAGATTCGATCAAGTGAGAGTATCTTAAAGATAAAATTTAGATTATCTAAGAGAGAATGAGATTCTCGTGCAGTGGACTCCTTCATATACACTGCAGCAAGGTGGTGTATCTAAAAGGAGGAATCGTTAATTATTACAT